>NC_136492.1:74085144-74130144 GCF_053919585.1 Euprymna scolopes
GGGGAAAGAAGAAAGCAAATAGCAAGTCATTGGGCTATAACTTTTGCACGTTTTTAACGGGCTGAAAAGTTTAGTTATTTATATTTTTTTATAAAATTTAAGAAGCACATGCAATAATGTGTGCATATAGGTTGCTGTATAATTTTGTTGCAGAAAGTTCTGTAGTGAAATACAAAAATAATGAACCTAGTTTTACTATTTAGAAACACTGCATTTATGTGACTTCTGGTAGATGATGATGATGATGATGACGACGACGATGGTGACGATGATGATGATGATGACAACAACAATGACGACGACGATGATGATGATGATGATGATGATGATGATGATCATCATCATCATCATCATGACAGAAATACTAGCGCCACCTAGTAACAAACGTTCTCACCTTGTAAATCCCAATTTTCCCAATCATGAGTTCCCGCAAAAGACAAATCAAAAACAAGACGAACGACCAGATGGCCATCTTTGGTAAAGAACGCGGAGATAATTTTCTGAAAAGAAAATTAAGTTTTATGCTTACAATATCATTTTCATTCTCCTTCACGACAAATGGACACATTCCCACCCCAAACGTCCGAAGCGGATGAAGACTAATATAGAACATGAAAAGGAATATTGGAAAGTAGTCATGGAGAGGAATGTAAACGGGAAGCGGGGAAATACGTTTTTTGCTCCTTCTTATTATTTTCTCCGTTTCCCGTTTATGCTCCTCCCTCCTCATCACCACTTTTCGATATTTCTTTTCGTGTTCTTTATTAGTGTCTATTATTTCATCCCCTACTTTTTCATTCCTAATCTAAATGTTTCTAAGTTGGTTTTATTTTTATACATTTATTTTTGTATAATGCCGGCTTTCTCCTCTTCTGATGAGAAGCATTTAGCTTCGAAATGACACCGCCTAAAGAAATTCTTTTCCATTTTATTCTCATTTTCGTCCTTATATTGATCTGATGATATAATAAAGTGTTATGTAGCTTTTATTCCTCATCTTTATATATATACATTATATATATATATATATATATATATATATATATATGAGAGAGAGAGAGAGAGAGAGAGAGAGAGAGACAGACAGACAGACAGACAGAGACAGACAGACAGACAGACAGACAGACGGAGTAAGAGAGAGAGAGAGACAGACAGACAGAGAGAGAGACAGACAGACAGACAGACAGACGGAGTAAGAGAGAGAGACAGAGAGAGAGAGAGAGAGAGAAAGAGAGAGAGAGAGAGAGAGAGACTGCTACATGCTAGTTTGGTTCAAACATAACACAACGCATTAGATAAAGGAGTTGGCTGCTATATCTATTGAAACAAAATTATAGCATAAACACTACCACTAAACTCTCTCTGTCAATTAAAGTGAGGCAATTTTTTTTAGGGTTTCCGAAAGGGATGGATTCAGCAATGCTTTGAACGTCTCCTTAGTCTTATTTCCTTACTTAAAATGGTGTCAGAAAAAATTATACATAGTCTCTTTAAACGACAACAATATATTGAATACAGATTAAGTTTTCCTATTTGGACGTTTTTGAACATCATGTAACGTTCAGATATATTTAGTCATAAAAAGTAAATGTTTTAGTCAAATGAATTTTTCAAATGAATTTTCAAATTAATTTTTCAAATGAATTTTCAAATAAATTTTTCAAATGAATTTTCAAATTAATTTTTAAATGAATTTTCAAATAAATTTTCAAATGAATTTTTCAAATGAATTTTCAAATGAATTTTTCAAATGAATTTTCAAATGAATTTTTCAAATTAATTTTCAAATTAATTTTTCAAATGAATTTGCAAATTAATTTTTCAAATGAATTTTCAAATAGATTTTTCAAATGAATTTTTAAATGAATTTTAATATAGATTTTTCAAATGAATTTTTCAAATGAATTTTCAAATTAATTTTTCAAATGAATTTTCAAATAGATTGTTCAAATGAATTTTCAAATTAATTTTTCAAATGAATTCTCAAATGAATTTTTCGAATGAATTTTCTAACAATTCACCATAATCAAATTTGCCTGTTGAAAAACAGTGTCCGTTTCCTTGTTTTAAAAAAAAACAGTGTTCTTTTTTATGTACCTGGTAAAAAAAGGGGTTCCTTTTTTTTTGCACGCTGAAAAACGATTTCCCTTTTTGACTACTACTTTTGTTTGGCGAAAGACATTGTAACATTTTGCCAACTGAAGCTTGCCGAGAGATAGACCATCCCTTTTTCTGTTAAAGGACAGTTTTCCTTTGCCTTGGTGAAAGTTCCTTTTGCTTACTAAATAACAGTGGCCCCCTTTTTCCACTGAAGGATAGTGTTACTATTTGCTTGCTGAAGGACATTGTCCATTTATGCATGCTGAAGGACATGTCCTCCTTTTACCTAACTAAGAAAAGTGTTCCCCTTTTGCCTGCTGAAAGACAGTGCCCCGTTTAAGATTTCGATGCTCATAGAATTTGTTTATAAAATCTGCATTTATTGTGTCTTGAAAGATGTTTAGAAGATATAGACATAGTACCACTACCTGTAGCTGGTGTTTTTTTTTTTAGTCTTCCTCTTTCTAGACTAGTTACTCTACCAGAGATTGAGGATCTAGTCTACCCTACTATTTCACTCATAGTTTGAAGTAGAATATATGGATTTATATCTTTCTCAGTGATTTCAGGAAAAATAAGGCAATTAAATTTTAATTAATCGTTTATGGCTAGAAACATCTAAATGTAGCCGTAAAGTTCAAGTCAATAAATGCGCCTATTTTCAGGTTGTAGCCCATGATCCATATTTCCTCGGGGTTAATCAACATTTTAGCGTAACATAGGGAAATAATGTGCCCAAAACGATTGGGTCAGTTGGATATGACAGGACATGTTTTAAAAAGAACATGTTTTTTTTTCTTCTGATTTACAATAAAGTTGACATTTAAATTAGCGTCTTCCGTGACAGCTTCAAGAAAACAGTTACATTTTAAACATCTTGAACAATGCGGCGATAATTATAAAAAACAACAAAAAAAAAAAAAAACAAAAAAAAACAAGGGAGGCTGAAGTGAAATAACAAAGTCTCAAGGACTTTCGGGTTCCATGAAAGTCGGTTGACTCATCAGGTCAACAAATCAAAAATCATGCCAGTCGAAGTTTTTTTTTTTTCTTTCTTTTTTTAAAGAAGTCCCAAAACAAACACTTGGGTCTGTTGTCAAGATTTAACTAACTTCCACAATCATTCCCATTTTATCCTTATATTCAATCTCTCTCTTTCTCTCTCTCTGTCTCTGTCTCTGTCTCTCTCTCTGTCTGTCTCTCTCTCTCTCTCTCTCTCTCTCTCTCTCTCTCTCTCTAACACACACACGCACATACACACAGGTGCGTAAAAATACATGTTTATGCATATGTATTCTTATTATATATATAAAAAAATTTTTTAGTTCTTTCCCACTGCCAGAACTTAGACACCAGGGTCGGAAAGTAGGATTGAGAAGTCAGCGCAACAGAGGAGGGGTACTCTAACCTGCAAAAAGTGACTGGCCAGCCCCGCCGGCATTCCTCAGTGAGGACGCCTCAGGTGATTAGCAATAAACTAATCCCTTCTCAAAGAGAGAAAGCAAAGCCTGGGAGGGTGGACCTCCTAGAACTGCGCAAAACTAAACTCCCACCACAAAATCAACAGTAACTGGATCAGAAATTTTCTAATCTCTGTTGATTTTTAGGGCCTAGGATAAAAATCCTTAGCTGGAAATCAAAGTTTTTTTTTTTTATTATGTAGCTCAAACTATTCAAGGTAAAAGCTCGATGATTACTAACAGTTAACAACAGAGCATATATAAACGGACAATCTTACGCAAAATTCCAGTGACCAAGTAAATAATAATTTTTTTCAAATCCAAAAACATTGGTGCAGTTTGAATTCTTTGAATGAATTCTTTACTGTGAGAATTCCTTAAAAGCAAACGAAATAATTCATTCGAACAATGATCCTTCTTAGACTCATTGATTTAAATTGTTGAAATAAAAGTGCATATAAAGCACATAAAGAGTACAGAATGCTCCAAATTACGAAATAATTGTGAGAAGTTTATAGTTTACAACAATGTGCGATGCAAAATAAAATGATGGCAAGTGAATTGAAACGCATCCTTTTAAACGTTTCTGAAATTTTATAGATCAGGATTGGTTATTCGTATTATTTGGATTCATCGGACTACTGCTCTCATCTTCAATGTGATTTTCACAACGTTTCGGTCGATTTAACCTCCGACCTTCTTCCCGAGCTCGGCAAGATACACCTGAAGAAGGTTGGAGGTTATATGAGAACAGTTATCCGATGAATCCAAATAATACGAGCATCCCTTTAAAGTATGGTATGTAAGAAAACGTGGGAAAATGAAAATCAATTATTTATTGCGAGAATTCCTTTAAAAAAATAATGGAATGACCGATTTGAACGAGTGTCGATCATAGACGCATGGCTGAAATTAGTGAAATAAAAGAGTACATAAAATGTACAAAGTCTGGCATATAACACTTCCTGGTAAATATGCTAAAAAACTTTTCTTGAGTACTTCTTTATGTAACGCTAACCCTGATACGTTAAATAAAAATCTGATTTTAGGAAATTCTTGTTATGGTTAAAGAAAAACAAAACAAAAACATAACCAAATTTTACGAAAAACAATCCAGTAGATTATTATTATTATTTTTATTTAAAAAATAAATTTTTTTCCTTCGAATGAGTTTTTGAGCTAAGAGACACCATTTTGTTTGTTAATTTATATATAAATTTCAAGAAGCACGACACCTGGCGAAATAAAAGAGTACTAATTGCGATTACTGATTCCTTATATATTTAACATATTTTTATCTTATATTTATAATTTTGAATGAAACATCGTAGGAGTTCAAAGAAAACGGCAATTGTTTACAGTGTATAGATTATGGTTCTTTTACTATGGACTTTTTCCAAGAGACTAAAAGATTTGAGCATACTCCATTCTTAGGCTAAGTAATGACTATTGATTGTAAGCATCCAGAATTATTTTAAAGTTAATTACAACATTTTTGGTAAAACGAAATCGACGAAAAATAAATTTTTGTACCCTTTTCAAACAGAAATGCCAGCTAAAAGCGAAAGGCAAAAAAAAAAAAAAAAAAAAAAAAAAATAGAAAAAAAAAAAAAAAAAAAACGAAAAATAGTTAAGCTAAAATAAATAATAAAAAAGTAGATCAGGTGTTGTTAGAATTATTGGGTGTAAGCATACAATGTTCAAAAGCATCAGATAAAATGGAGAAATTAGAAAAGCATAAAAACACGCATGCATTATATATATATATATATATATATATATATATATATATATATATATATATATATCGGCGACATTCTTTTGTTTTTAGCATGTTTCGTTAAATGATATAGGCAATTCCTGTGTACATATTTTGGTTCTGATACCTTTTAGTTATTTTCTTGAAACTGTCTAATTTAACTACCATGGTAACATGTGACCCAAGTACTTCCAGATCCGTCGTAAGGAATGATTACCAGTAAAAGGTTTAGGCTATTTATAGAAGTATTTATTTTTTATTCCCTCCAGTAAACCACATAACTCTATTAATAGGTTCTATTTTATTATTTTATTTTCTTGCAAGAAACAAGAGAGCTGATAAGAAAACTCGAAAGGATCAGAACCAAAATATGTAGAAAGGAATTGGCTATATTATTATTATTTAATAATAATAATAATAATAATAATAATAATAATAATAATAATAATAATAATAATAATAATAATAATAATAATAGTGTGTGTGTGTGTTTTAATTTAATCTAGATGGCATTTCGGTATAAGTTACTTAAATGTTCTTCTAGTATTTAAAAGCCTAGAAATGCTGGTTTGAATAAAACATTATAATATGAATAGCAAAAACCTCTCACAGAAAAAGAAAGGTAAAACGAGTTATTTCTCAAGTTAACATGTGTAAATAATTCTCGGAAGACCTTTTTCTTTCTTTATTCAATCTTGTCGATTGTTTCTGTATAAATAATAGTAATAAAAAAAACTTAAAATTTTATTTTCCTACCCTAAATTTTGCATAACATTTTCTGTCTCCTCAAACATTGCGAAATTAATGCAATCAATACATTTAACATTTCATAGGCTTTTGTATACATGACGAAACCAAAACGTCATATAAATTGGATATGATTTCACATTTTTCTATCCTTATTTATATCACATATTTATATTCACAAATAAATGAACATAATTATTTCTAATAAGATGCTGCTTGAAACATTGTGTGTAATATATATGTAGAGAGGGTCATAGAAGACCATTGCAATGCAAAAAATGAAAATATGCCGGTGTTAAAAAGAATGACAAAATTATAGAAAATTTATCTTTGTAAATCTTCATTTAGTCTTAACTTCTATATAGTTATCCACTGTGTGTAACCGTATTTCATAATATCTTTTAAAATAATTCCATAATAGATTTCGAGGTAAAACCTCTTTATCAAATAGTAAATATTTAAAATCTATCAAAAGTCATGTGGTTTTATATGCTAATGGTCTTGTTTTCTAATAATTTTTCCTTTTAAACACCGTATTTTCATTTCTCGCATCATGATAGCCTTTTATGACACTTCTAGGATTATTTCTGAAAAGAAAATGCAATGGGTTAATCAATAAAACAAGTTTGAATTCTCTGAAACAAACATTTAATTAATGACATTTTATGCAAATAAGAAATAAAAATATATATATATATAAGTTTCAACAAATAAAATTCAAAATAAAGTCACAGCAAGACTCACAATTTCAAAATACTTGATTTCTTTCCAAGCATCATTAGGACAAAATCTTGGTACGTAATCACACCAGTGCCAGTCCGATCAACTTCTGCGATCATTTTCTTTAATTCTAAATGCGTTTTAGCTTGACCAAGTTTTTCCATCATCCGTTTAACATCCATGAGATCTAAAACAAAAAAGCAAACATCTTACACAAAGGAAGATTGGATTTTTTTGTCTCTCTCATTATGAAGCAATAAAAAAGGGAGATAACCTTTAGTGTCCCAGGAGTTACAGCTCCTGGAAACATCCACGATTTTATCTTTGGAAATTTACTAAATACAATAATGTATTGTTTCTGAATTTTTTAGATGAGGATTGGTTATTCATATTATTTGGATTCATCTGACTACTGTTCTCATCTTGAGTGTGATTTTCACAACGTTTCGGTCGATGTAACCTCTGACCTTCTTTAGGTGTATTGTCGAACTCAGGAATGTTTCTGTTGAACTCGGGAATTTGGACGGAATTTCGAGTGGAACCCTTTATTTACTTCACGGGGGTAGCGTGCTCTTGTTTCATTACAAAAAAAAAAAAATGCAATTGTGAATTACTTAGGACCTCTATCCAGTCATGGCTGATAGAACAAGAGCGTGCTACCTCTATGAAGTAAATAAAGGGTTCTGTTTGAAATTCTGTCCAAATTCTCATGTTCGACAGAAACATCCTGAATTCGACAAGATACTCCTGAAGAAGGTCAGAGGTTACATCAACCGAAACGTTGTGAAAATCACACTCAAGATGAGAACAGTAGTCCGATGAATCCATATAATATAGACAATAACAAGTGATTATTTTCTCTCTCTGTCTCTGTCTCTGTCTCTCTCTCTCTCTCTGTCTCTCTCTCTCTCTCTCTCTAATCCATCCTACTATCCTACCATGGTAGTAACCGATATTTAGGAACTATCGATTATTTCATACTATCCTGGGTGCCCGGCGTTGCCTGGATGTTTGGAGGTGTGTGTTGAGCAAAACAAAATAAAAAGGTAGTAGGCAGGTAGACTAAAACTCATGACACGAAGGCGGAAAAGAAAGTGAAGGAAAACCTGACATCTTACCCTTACTCCATGACGCAACTGGAAGTTCGGAACGTTAAAATTAAGAAAAGTCAATCCAATGAATTGCAAAAATGGCTTGCAAAACATCGACCCTGAAACATCAAGCTTCAAATCTCGTCTGAGACATTGAGCTTCAAAATGATACTGATCTCGTGAAAATCCGTCACCTCTCTTGAAAGTTTTAGACAGACATAGAAGCATACATACATACATACATTTAAACAGACAAGTGAGATTTATATTAGTGCTATCGAGTGTCGCATACACATATTAAAAACATTTCATTAAATGAAATTGTTCAGATATTTATCTATTGATAACGAAAAGTTGGTATTTGTCAGTATGAAATTTAAATGATACTTGTTAAGATCACTGTACTATTGTACTATATTTTAATTCAGTTTACTATTCCGTTTACACCGACAAATCGTAGATATTATAATCTTTCGTAAATCGTACATATTATAATCTTGTTAGCATATAAAAAGTTCTAAGAAACAGTGACCCCCCCTCGAGCGCTCCCCCCCCTCAAACACACCAAAAAAAGCCTTTGCCGGACATACACCAAATGTGCACACACACACTAACACGCATTTTGCCTTTTATATATATAGATTTAAGTTTTGTTCAGACAGCTTGTCTCATAGTTATCTTATGTTAGTTATGTTGATCTGCATTTGGTTTTCAAACCATAGGTCAAATATAAATATGCATACATAAAATCAATGACTTGCTGTTAAAGACCAGCGTCTATTGTATCCACTTTTAAAATATTTCATCTAATACATAAGAAAAGGTCTGCCTGATTCTCGACAGAATACCATAATAAGTATTATATCTTAAAAATCGATATTCTATTCTGCCTCGCCTATTCTTACAGGGTGGTATGATAAAATTGTCGTTCTAGAAAAGATGACATGATTTCATTTCCGTTTGATCGAAACTGGTTTTCTTTTTTTGTTGCAGACTATTTATTAGTTGGCCAGTTGTGTACAAATCCTAACACTGATAGGAGCCTTCTATCATGTCTGAAAGTGACATAATGTTCAACGAGTGAGATTGGAGATGCACCACTGTATAACTCATACTCTCTACCAATCTAAGTTATGACAGCAGGACCATTGCCATCACCCTCAAAATGCAAATCCAAACAGTTCAACACTTGAGGGCAAAGTTCAATGCATCGGACAAACCACGGTTATGGTCTTTGGAGTGGTTTTAAGTGATGACCACATCATGTTGCTTCATATCTTCAAAAGTGGCTTGAAAGTCAACACCAGAGTGTACCTGGATGTGCTGAAGAGTGTGGTGATCCCCTGGTGCAATCAGGTGGCCGCTGGCAGACCTTGAGTGTGGCAGCAGGACTCGGCGCTTGCCCACGTTCAAAGAGACCCAAGCTTGGTTTCAGGAGTGCTACGATTTTGTTTTGTTCTCTTACTGCCCCCCTTCACCCCCAACCTGAACCCACTTGTTTGGTCATACGTCGAGAACATCACCAACATGACCTTTCACAAGACATAAACCAGCCTGATCGCCACCATCTGCCAAGTATTTGCCGAGCTCCCATTTGCGCTTGTGGAAAAGGCATGCTTCCAGTTCCAGACTTGTATTGAGGTGGTGATTAAGGTGGCTGTATCGAATAAATGTCAGCTCTACTACATAATGAAGTTACCTGAATTGTTTTTTTTTTTTCAATAAAAGTTTTAAAATAAAGCTGTAGTCTTGTTTTCTTTAGGGTGACACTTTTATCGTTCCACCCTGTATTTATTATGACTGCACCATATTCTTTGCAAAAATTAAAAACAAAAGAATTTACTTTGCTTTATTTTCTTTCAACTCAGGGAGCAGGTATAAACTAGGATGATCTAAAAATATTTGCTTTTTGATTTAGAGTTAAATTATTGAGAAATGAACTTAAAAAAGTATTGATCCATTGATGAAGTTAATTAGTTTTCACTGAAAAATCCAGGCATTCTTTTGGTTGTTGGAAATCTTTGTTGTTTTTAATCTTTTTTTTTTTTTTTTTTTTTATTTTTAACCAATAAGCGGCGCAGATGTTTAAATACTTGAATTTTTTCATTCAAAGAACATTGTCATTGCAGGCAAATCCCTTCCTCCCAAATGAAATAAAATAAAAATAAATAAAATATTTAAAACAAACAAAAAACATCATGATTCTTTTGTTTGGCTTAATGAATGGTGTAGTTACTGGCCATGTCGATTTCCATCTTTTCTAGTTACTACTTCTTGTTTCATAGCTAGTACAAAGAAAAATATTTATGAAATTTTCTGTGTGAAAAATAACTACTTAGTTAAGATTTTTGTTCCTTAGAAGCGCTGGTTAAGTTTGAATAAAATAAAATACGTATATTATACACGTTTGAAATCAAGATAACACACTATTACAAAATAAGCAGACATTTATTTTGTTTGAAATTTATATTGAAATTCATAAATATATTAAGAAGATATACTTCATCATCAGTATGACTTTCCTTCTATCTTTTTTTTTTTTTTGCCATGTTGTTGTTGCAGCAGAGGTGACGAATACACCGTTCCGAGGTTTAAAATAAATAGAAGGAAATTCATACTGATGATAAAGTGTATCTTCAAAATATATTTATGAATTTCAATATAAATTTCAAACAAAATAAATGTCTGTTTATTTTGTAATAGTGTGTTGTTTTGGCTTCAAACGTGTATAATATACGTATTTTATTTTATTCAAACTCAACCAGCGCTTCTAAGGAACAAAAATCTTAACGTGAATTCCGCGTGATCAACGTACTGTTGCGAGATTTAAAAAGCTACCGTAAAGACAACAACTGGACTTCTACTTGCTGATTCTCTGCTCCAACAACGACATGGCAAAAAAAAAAAAAAAAAAAAAAAATAGGAGGAAAGTCAAACTGATGATGAAGTGTATCTTCGGAATATATTTATAAATTTCAATATAAATTTCAAACAAGATTAATGTCTGTTTATTTTGTAACAATGCGTTGCTTTGGCTTCAAACGTATATAATACATATTTTATTTTATACTACTTAGCATTTACACGAGAGAGTAAGTAACTACAATGAACGAATTTATGTATTGTTTTTATTAACAAAAGACATAAGGATTTTTTTACATAAGAGTCACCACTTATCAAGGCCCCGAGACCACTCGAGGATAAGGTTTAAAGAGTGTACAGTAGTCAATGGGACAATATCATAGCAATCGTTAGTAGTGTAAATTTGGTAAATTTGACTACTTAAGTGGAACGGCTCATCAAGAACTTGTTTACATTGGACTTGAAGACGATCATATTGTAGTCATCTGGAAAGCAAGTAAACAGAAGACACTTCCACGGGTGTGCAGTTCTAAGAAAGAAGCTTTGTTCATATTATTTGGATTCTTTGGACTACTGTTCTCATCTTAGTGTTATTTTTACGACGTTTCAGTCGGTGTAACCTCTGACAATTCTAGCATGGATTTTGGGAGTTTTAAACCTATTCTCGTTTTTAAATATACAATCTTACTACTTACTACTACTGACCAATGTATGTATTTATTATAATAAAGTCGTATTCCTGTTTGTTTCTTCACAACTTGATTAATATGTACAAAAACACTGTTTCACAAATCAATTTTCATACTGAAAACGGACGTTCCAGCATGATTTCTATATATACTATTTATTCAAAGGTAATCTACATTCAAGTAATTACGTCATCATAATATGTAACATAAGCTGAACAGCGAGATGTCTGTTCACATTACATTTAATTCTCTGCATGTCAGTACATGCTTTGGAGAAATCTACAAAGATCATGACTGCCTCAATGTTTTTTGCTTTGACTCCTTCAATCAGTCTCCTAACAGTAAGTATTTGGCTAGTAGTGGAGCGATTCTTTCTAAATCCATTTTGGTTCTTCCTGAGCACTTTTTCGATCTTTGGTTGGATATGGTTGAGAAGCATCGCATTGTAGATTTTTGCTGCAATTGGAGTGAGTGTTATTTCTCTGTAGTTGCTTGGTATGCCTAGGTCACCCTTCTTGGGGAAGGGAAGTATGCATCCTTCCCTCCATATACTAATAATTTTTTGATTATATACAGAATTGCATGAATTAAGAAGTATGTCATTGAAACCACCTGCCTTTCATACTTCAGGAGGTATGTTATCTAAGCCTGCAGCTTTACGATTCTTGGTCTTCTTTAGTACATTTAGAAGTTCCTCCATTGTAAAATCACCCTTTCTCAATATCGATTTTATATACAACAATCGGCTGAATTGGTTGGTCTGTTACTTCTGGTTTGTTCCCGAGTAGCTTTTCAAAATGTGCTTTCCATTTCGAACATGCATTTTCCGGAGTGTTTGCCTTTAACTTAGCTTTAGCAGGTCGTTTGCACCCAGATATCTCATTTACTACTTGTCAAGCCAGATATGATTGTTTGTTATCTGCTGCATTCTGGATTCAATCTATTTGTTCTTGAACATACTTCATGATCTTTGTAGATTTCTCCAATGCATTCGACTCTGTACATAGAGGAAAAATGGCCAGCATATTAAAAGCATATGGCATTCCAAATGAAGTCATTAATGCTATCATGATGCTATATGAGCACACTCGAGCAATGGTCAGGTCCCCAGACGGGGACACTGAATTTTTCGACATCCACACTGGGGTTCTACAAGGAGATACTCTTGCCTCTTTTCTTTTCATTGTCTGTCTTGACTTTGTACTTCGCACCTCTGTTGATATACACAACATGCTAGGCTTCACCCTAAATAAATCCAGAAACAGACGTCATCAATCAACACACATAACTGATGCAGATTACGCAGACGATATTGCTTTGTTCGTGAACAACACTGCTGATGCGCAAACACTGTTATGTAAGCTAGAAAAGTCTGCAAATGACATTGGTCTCCACATAAATGCGGATAAGAAAAAGTTTATGACTTTCAATATGAAGGGAGAGATCAGGGCTTTGGTTGGATCAACACTGAAAGAAGTCGCTGAGTTTACGTATCTAGGCAGCAACATAGTTTCCACAGAGAGAGATATCGGAATTTGCATCTCAAAAGCATAGACTGCATTGGATGGGCTACATTCAGTATGGACTTCGAGACTGGCTGACAAACTGAAAAGGCAGTTCTTCGGGCAGTGGTAGAGTCTGTCCTTGTTTATGGTGCTACAACCTGGGCACTCACCAAAAGGAAAAGAAAAATAGACGGCACATACACCTGTATGCTAAGAACAATATTAAATATATCTTGGCAAAATCATCCCACAAAGCAGCAACTTTATGGAAATCTACCTGCCATATCTAATACCATCAGAGAAAGATGCCTACGATTTGCCGGTCATTGTCTGAGGAGCAAGCATGAATTGGTGAGTGATGTATTGCTATGGACTCCACGACACGGACGTGCAAGCAGAGGACGACCTAGATCCACGTACATCCAACAAATAGCACACGACGCCAACTGTGAACCTGAAGATCTGAGGCAACTGATGGAAGACAGGAAGAGTCACATTGGTCCGGGCAAGGAGCCCGTCATGATGATGATGATGTCAGTACAGTCAGGTAAGCAGAAAACGGGGAGGGAATTCCAAAGTCTAGCAGTCCAAGGGAAGAAACTATGAGATTAAAAGGCTTTCGGGCATCTAGAGACCTGAACAGTGAAGGAGTGGGATTTTGCTGCTTGTCAATTTAGTCGGGAGTATTTATGCACGTTGCATTAAAGTACTTGTAAGACAGGAACATAGATGTAAAATTGCGGTTAATCAGTATTAAGCCTGTTCAATACTTAGATGGGTGACAATTTGAGAATACCAGGCACTACAAAAAAAAAACAACAACAAAAAAAACACTCCACCCAGATGGATCTAAATGTATAAAGCCCTTTCTGTGAAGAATAACCAGCAACAGATTAATGTCCTGTCACAGAGTTTGGTTCAGGCCATCAATCCTGCTTAATGCTATAAGCATCAGAGATAAGCATCAGACCTAAGAATCTCCTTTCAAGCCGGAAAAGGTACTACTACTATAACTACTACTGCAGTAATCTCTTAGCTTTTAGATATCTGAAGACGGTATAAATTGTAGTGAAACGTAATATATTTGAATAAATCCTATTTTCACATAAAACAGTTATTAATCTTTGGAGGTGCCATCAGATTATATTTATCTTTTCATGTTCTGTCAAGATTTCTCATGTGACAACTTATTGGGAATTAGTTTTTACTTTGGCATACATGTATGTGCGTTGATAACTACTTTGCATGTCAAAGTAAAAACTAATTTCCAATAAGTTGTCGCATAAGAAATGTTCACATGCACGAAAGATAAATATAATCTGATGACGTCTTCAATGGATTATCAATTCCTTCATCAAAGATTAAAAGGATTAATGAAGTCTGAATTAAGTGCAAGGTTGTTTCAAGTGTTTATTACTGAAAATCAGAGTTTTGGCAATTTATACAAAAACTATTGCACCCCCCCTCCCCCTGTGACAAAAAATGGTAGAAAAAAATATCCGGTTATAGTCAACATTGTTCCTATTTACAATGCCTCCCCACGGGACAGAGTTAGACACCAGGGTCGTTTTTTAACGTGGAGAAAAGGAACAAAAATAAAAATTGTCTCAGTCGTGAAGTATTTCTCCTCCACTGACAGAGAACAAGAAATTGAAGTGCAGCATCTGAAGAACAGATTGTATTTATTTGCTTCCCCACTGAGCAAATTAGGCACAAGGCCGTTTTTTGTGGAGAGTGAGGGAGGGGGGAGGGAAAAGGGGACCAGCTCCCGATGGGTGGGAAATGGGAGCTGGATAGTGACAATTAGTATGAAGGGTTTCCCCTACATTGACCAAGGTCTGATATGTGGAGTTACCACCACATATGGTCTTTGCTTGCAGTATCTGCCGGAACAGATTGTATTTATTTGCTCCCCCACCAAGCAAATTAGGCACAAGGCCGATTTTTAATGTGAGGAGTGAAGGGAGGGGGAAGGGAAAAAGGGGACCAGCTCCCGAGAGGTGGGAAATGGGAGCTGGTTAATGGTCAGGCATGTGGGGTTACCCCCACATCTGGTCTTTGCTAGTCATAGCTAGTCATAGCTAGTCATAGCTTGCAGTATCTGCCGGAACAGATACTACACTTTGATCTTGGCTCGAAGGCCAAGTTTAGTTTACATTGTTACAGGGTTCGCACAAGCTTGAAAAGGCCTTCAATTTTTAGCTTTGTCTTGAAAAAATCTTATTTCTGTTATGATCTTGAAAACGTCTTGAAAATATGGGAAATGTCTTGAAAATGGCTTGGAAATCGTATTCTTTATACTCAGTAAAAATCTATATCAGGATATTCACAATAAAATCGAAATAAATACATTCTTCTGAAATTACATCATAATATTTCTGGTATTGTTGATACAAGAGTTACGTCCCTTTATCACCCAAAGTACTCAGTGTTATCCATATACTTTACCGATGTACCTGAAATGAAATTCAAAATCGAAATAATACTATTAAAATATTTTTTATATATTGATTAAAATATTACTAGTTTTTCGGTTTATTATATCATTTTTTATGTATCAAATTTTGTTTTTAAAACTTGAATTTTGTCTGAAAAATGCCTTGAAAAATGCTTGAAAAGCCTTGAAAAGGTCTTAAAAAATCTTTGAAAAGTCTTTGAAAAGTCTTCGAAGATGGGCATTGAAAATTTGTATGAACCCTGTTGTTTGCTCGTTTTGACTTGCGGTTTCTACTGTCCATTTGGTTGTATTGTAATTAGTTAGAAAGATCAGATAATCTTGACTATAATGAGATAATATTTTTGTCAGTAACTAGCGGAGAGCATACACTCGAATAGCGTCCTTATCCAAACAGCAGAAACCGGAAGTCAAATAGACAAGAAAGCCATTCTTGATATGGAGAAAGAGAGGGCTTTCAAAATTTTCTGAGAGGGAGATAATCATTAATCAGAAGATACCATATCTTCCTTGTCATTGTCGTCCATTTGCAGGGCAAAAACCGGAAATCACAAAGAACGGACAATCTTGACTTTTATCAATTACCTTTCACCAGTGATCACACAAATATTCATATTCATATAAAATCTTCCCCCCCCCAAAAAAAAAAGAATATGGAGCCGGAAGAACATTAATGAGCCGGAAGTTAAGACTTTACAATGCATTGATAGTTCCTATCGCATGATATGCAATTGAAACGTGGCGTACAGTGGCAGAGTAAGAGAGGAACATCAATGTCATTGAAATGAAATGTTTAAGAACTATTCTTGGAATAACTTTGTGAGAGAAAAAATGCAGATACTATAAAGCGGTTTAATATTAACAGATCCATACTCAAGATTTTGAAAAAGAAAGAAAAAACAAAAAGAAGAGAGTAAGGTGGTTTGGACATATTTCCAGGCTACTAGACTCCAACTATATACAAAAAAAATATATATCAAGATTTCATTCAATGAAGATAAAGAGGACGACCGCCAAAGAGATGGGCTGACTAGATAAAAGTTGAGACTGAAATATAGGTTCTAACAGCTGAAAGACTGGCACAAAACTGTTATGAATGGTGAAAATTTGTTTACAAGCATGTGGCGAAGCTCTTTGAAGTATGCAAATAAATACTTCAATGTACAATAACGTCTGAATCGATGAAGTAATATAATAAATGTTAAGAGGTCACAATAGGGGTGAAAGTTAAAAAAAAAATTGACCACTTTTTTTTTTTTGCTCAACATACATCTCCAGATACCCGGGCAACGCCGGGCACCTATGCTAGTATATATATATATATATATATGTGTGTGTGTGTGTGTGTGTGTGTGTGTGTGTGTGTGTGTGTGTGTGTGTGTGTGTGTGTGTGTGTGCAAAGCTTTTTGTTTGTAAGTAAAAGAATAAATTGAGCACTGTAAAAGAGGCTATTAAATGTTTATATAAACAGACATTCGAAAATATCATTTGCGAGCGCCGATCCCATAAGCCAGAGGTTAGAACTACCGACTATTAACGCCAGTTATATGTGCGATTCTTGGCTTAGGATATTGGCTAGTCTAGTCACATTGAAGAGCTATGATACAGTGAAACAGTCTGTATATATATATATATATATATATATATATATATATATATATATATATATATATATATATATATATATAAAGAGTGAGAGAGAGAGAGTGAGATCAGTAAAAATTAATTAAGGGGTGTTACACTTTTATGATATTTTTATTCTACTGAAAATTATAACCTTGCAAACTTATTTTAACTGTTGATAGAAATCAATTCTACTTACTTAGATCTCCCGAGGCATCCTCGTCAAACTGTACAAATTGTTCTGAAAAGAAAGAAAAAAAAAAACTTTTATCATAGATTTTCAAAATTGACTACAATAAAAATGCGATGAATTCGTTGATGAATTCACACTAAAAGACAAAAAAAAAAAAAAATGTAAAATGCAACATTTCTAGATAGCAAACAGACAACGCAATGAAAAAATGGCAAAAAATTGATGACAACAATGTCTATCCAGACATAATATATCAAATTTAGTTACAAACTACTAGAACAACAAAATGTAAAGAGTTAAGAAGAGTTAAAAAGGTTAAGACAAAGAAAGTATTATTTTTACTGTATGTGTGTGAAATTATTATTATTATTATTATTATTATTATTATTATTATTATTATTATTATTATTATTTGTTGTAGTAGTAGTAGTAGTAGTAATAGTAGTATGTTTATTTGTTAAGATTTATTCAATATATTTATATTTAAAGGTTTAATATTAAAAACTTTTCATTTTATTATTATTACTTACTAGGAGTTTTCACACAGGCCATCATCAACGATTTCTCTTTGATAACAACCTGGAGTCTGAGTGACAACAAGTCTCCTCCAGGTTTTCAGTACTCTCCACCTCTTTTGATAACTTTTGCAATAGCCGTCTACCATTGATTTTTCGTTGTTAGCACCCATTGATCTTCACTGGAATTTGAATGGCAATGAGCCTCCTCAAGATCCCAGTTCTCTTTACACTCATCCAGTGGAGGTGTGGTTAATGCTCTCCTTCTTCAGTCCTTCCTTAACCGTCCTCAATTAATTGGGCATGATATCGATTGCTTTTTGGAGAGGAGGGTAACTTGCAATTATAGAGTTTAAATTTTCTTGATTTCACATGGTGGTTCTTTTCGTTTGACTTCTGTAGAAGTTCCTATATGTTCCGCATAGTGCCTGTAACTCATGTCTAGAAGTCTCCGCATTCAAGGGTTTTCCATAATATTTCAGCCGTTTTCATTATAGTTATCTGTTGTATCTTCTCAACCATTCCTCTGATTCCGATCTCTTCCATTTTTTTTCTAAGTTTTTTTGGGAGGAATGTTCCTAGTTCTATTATTATTATTATTATTATTATTATTATTAGTAGTAGTAGTAGTAGTAGTAGTAGTAGTAGTAGTAGGAGGAGGAGGAGGAGGAGGAGGAGGAGTTATTTACAGTAAAATAAAACTATTTTCTTTTTAATAATTTTTTATAACTTGGAAAATTTTAACTTAAAAAATTATCTCTAAATAAAAACAGTCTAAAATTTTAATAGTAAAATAAGGCAAGAAAAACGTCTTAAAAAAAACTTATTTAAAATATTTCATTTTTTTTTTTTTTACTTGAACATTTCGACAGCTTGATAAGCAAGAAAGAGTTAAAAGTCCATCCATACATAGTGTATCAACTTTATTTACGTCTTGATAAAATAACCAAAAGCAAAAGAGTTAGAAAGAGTCTAAACGTAGAAAGTGTTGCCTTTTGTTCCTATGTGTGTGAACTTAATGTCAGTGAGTTCGTGAGACTGTGTATAAACTATTGCTATATTTAGTAGTTCATGATTGTGGCTAGTGTTTTTTTAGTGATGTATCTGAAGCCAAGCAATCATAGAGTTTGTTTTCCCATTCGATGTGTATTTAGTCGTGTTGTGACTGCCTAGGTTTCGTTTGCAAGTTTCTCATAGCTGACCGTGCCTGGGTTGTTACTTATGTAGGTAATATCAACAGGTGCTTGGCTCCAAAAGGCGATTCTTCCCAACTGGATGAAGCTCAGAATAGACTACTATTGAGTATGGTTGCTGAATTGTAGAAATAACCCATCAGTATTAAGTATTTCTGCTTATAAGCATCGAATATTCTACAGAGATCATTTTTATGTTGTTGTTGTTGTTGTTGTTGTTGTTGTGGTTGTTGTTGTTGTCGTCGTCGTCGGCGGCGGTGGCGACGGCGGCGGCATTCGCTTCCTCGATATCTTTCTATTAAGAATTCTTTATAGAAAGACGTCAAGTACTTACGGGAAGGGCCATTGTCAAGATCATTGGATAGCATAGAACAAGTAGACAAACATATTGTATTTAAAAACAATTTATTCGCAGTAGAAACATTAAATTATTTAGAGACAATATTGAATGTCCAGCGATGTCCGCCATGTTGCTTTTATTTCTCTAGTCTTTTCAAAAATCTATAAGGGGTGATAACTCTTATTTTCTTTACGGCAAGGAGCAAAGTAGTTCACACAATTTTATACCGAAAAGTTTTTTAAAAATCGGAACTTTTGAAGGTATCGGAATATTTTACGAGCGGCCCATGTCAGCGGGCGGCAATTTGAGAGGGTAAGAATAGAAAATAGAAACAATAAATAAAAATAAATAAAAGCTAACAAAATATCTTTAATTTTATACCGAAAAGTTTCTTAAAAATCGGAACTTTTGGAGATAATGGAATCGGAAAAATGTGTCCCTATTTTACAAGCGGCCCATGTTAGGGGGCGGCATTTTTAGAGGGTAAAAATAGAAAATAGAAAAAACTAAATAAAAATAAATAAAAGTTAACAAAAAAATTTGAAATTTTATACCGAAAATGTAAAAAGTCGGAACTTTTGGAGGTATCGGAATCGGAAAAATGTGTCCCTATTTTACGAGCGGCACATATCAGGGGCGACATTTTGAAAGGGTAAAAATATAAAGTAGAAAAAATAAATAAGAATAAATAACAGCTAACAAAATATCTTTAATTTTTACACCGAAAAGTTTGTAGAATATTGGAACTTTTGGAGGTACCGGAATCAGAAAAATGTGTCCCTATTTTACGAGCGGCCCATATCAGGGGCGGCATTTTGAGAGGGTAAAAAAGAAAATAGATAAAGTAAAAAAAAAAAAAATAACAACAATTTGAAATTTTATACCGAAAATGTAAAAAATCGGCACTTTTGGAGGTATCGGAATCGGAAAAATGTATCCCTAATTTACGATTCCAAAATCGATTGTTTAAAATTTTTAATTTAATTTTTCATTATTCGTACTAATGATAAATATGTATTGTTTTTAAATTATCACTAAAACTAAAATGATAACATCAAAATACGATGTAAATGTATTTTATTTGTAAAACAAAATTTAAAAGACAGCTGCATAAATTATCTAGATAACCTTTCAAAGAAAACAGTTGATTTACATGTTCCAAAAAGCGTTGAAAAATTAAACAAAACATTTTTGTCAAGAAAAATAGTTTGAAACATCACTGATAATTAAATGATACAACGGAAAAATAGCAACAGGAAATTGCGTAATTTTGGAATTGTAGAAACATTAAGCAAGTACGGAATAAAAATCGACTGTTAACAGATTTTATGATCGTCATATCAGGAGATATAATTTTAACTGGAAACTAAGTGCTACAACTAAAATACTATTTAAGTGACTTTCTATTTGATAGTTTAAATACTGCCGAATTTCTGTCAAGTTTCAAACCATCACAGAGTAATTGATTTTTTCAAAGTATTAACAAAATTTTATCATCACTGACGTATTTATGATTAACCCGAAAATTATTATGATTAATTAATTCTGGTAATAGGATTTTTATTATTTTTGGGGGTTTTCTTTACACTACAGAGAGATTCGAAAAAGTTGTAAAAAAAAAATCAAATATACAACAAATAAATGTTCCCGTTGGCTATAAAAGTTACTTTGCAACCTACCTGAATCATTTATTGGGGGTTAAAAGTAGTTTTAAACGCTCTTTATTTCATCTTAAATATTAACTTTTTAAGAGTCGTAAGAATTCAAAAAGGCGAAACATGCCTCCCTATTCGTCTTCGTGAGATAGGAGCAAAGAGATTCATTTTCAGATTTGTTTTCGCGCATATGTTTGAAAGCTGAACCGCTCAAAAATAGAAAATAAAATACTCAACAGAATGGAAAAGTGGTTAAAAAAACATATATAACATTTAAAATAGACACTTTCCCCGTAAGTTTCTTGTTTTTTTTTTGGGGGGGGGGGGAGTAGTGACGGTCTCTCTCTCTATATATGTATATACAGTAGCGTTCAAAACTTAGGGACAAAATTTTAAAACCTAATCCATAATAACATACTAAAATTTGAATCATTTGCAAAGGATGGAAAAAGAATTGTAACAATTATTTATTTATTTTCAAAATAGGAACGTCCAAAAGTAAGGGACAAAATTGAGAAAAACAATGTAAACAGCCAAAAAACAATAAAAATACATGTACAATCAATATTTAATAAATGAGCCCTTGCTTTCAATGACAGTTGCACATCTTCGACTACAAGAACGGATCAGTTCATTACAATCCTCGATATTAATTTTAGACCATTCTTCTCGAAGCTTCACCCACAAATCATCCGTGTTAGTGGGATTTCTTTCCATAACTTTCACTCCTAAGGTCTTCCAAAGATTTCTATTGGATTTAAGTCAGGACTTTGCGGTAGCCATTCCATAATTTCGAAATCTTTGCCTTGTGACATGGGGCATTATCTTGCATAAAGGTAGCCCTATTGTAACCTGAATTCTGTATGATTGGCACAACATGATCTTGAACAATGTTTTTATAGATCTGCGCGTTTACACAAGTTTGTAACCAGACAAGAACCGTTGTACCTTGGCTAGAAAACATTCCAAATACCATGACGCTTTCGCCCCCAAACTTGACAGTTTTCTGAGTACACTTTGCACTTAATCTTTCACCAATACGCCTCTTTACATTGTTTTTTCCATCATTTCCAAATAAATTAAACTTGCTGTCATCACTGAAAAATACTTTTGCCCAATTTTCATATGTCCAAATTACAAACTCTACTCTCTTCTTATTTTTCGAACTAACAAGGTTTCTTCCCTGGGGTTCGATTAAACAGCCCCATTTCTTGCAGTCGTCTAGAAACAGTCTGTCTTGACACATTAACACTTTTAATTTATGTGCAAGACTTAAAACGGTCCTTTAATGGCATACACTGCATTATTCGATTTTCTCTTGCCAAAGTTTTGTGGGGTCTGCCGGTTTTAAAAGCACTAACTATTTTGCCAGTGTCATTGTAGGATTTAACAACCCTGCCTACAACACCCTTGGAACGTTTCACTTTCTCTGAAATCTCTCTAATGGTGTGCTTTTCCTTATGTAGCTTCACAATAGCTTGTCTCACAGAGTAATCAAGTTTTTGTCTTTTGCCATGGTGTCGGCTGATGCAACGTTTACAAATAGCTAAGTAAGACTTATTCTTTAGAGGAAATCAAAAATTTGAATATAGCATACTGCTCACATTGTTTTTCTCAATTTTGTCCCTTACTTTTGAACGTTCCTATTTTGAAATCTATAACAAATATATTTCGGAGCTATACTCCATCCTCAGTGCGTTGTTTTCTCCGAAAATATATTTTTTATAAATTTCAAACAAGTAAAATATTTGTTTATTTCCTAATATTGTGATTTGGTCTCAAGCGCATTTGATGCATATTTTATTTTATTCAAATTAAATCAACATTTCTATATGGAACTCACACCCTTGACGTTAATGTTTACATACTTATTATTCAAATTATTGAAAAGAAATTGTTCAATGAAAATAAATATTTTAAGGACTTTTTGGAATTTTGAAGGTTTTAGCAGGTTGTCATATGCCAGCAGTGAGGGGTGCGAAACATGTAAATATATGCCAGTGGGGGGGGGGGAACAGGTAATTATATGCCAGCAGCGAGGAAGGGGGGGGGTCAAATTTTACGACCGCCCCAGGCGGCAAAAACTGATGCTATGCCACTGATTGGAACTTAATGGCTTACTTATAACTGAAGATAAAAATGATTTTAGATTTAAAATAAATTCAAAAATTGAAAAAAAGGCTCATAATTACTCACTTTTGTAACTGAGCAATTTTTCTTCCAGATTTTCCACATCGCAATATGCAATGTCATCAAGGAATTGCTGTTGAAGAAAAAAAAAGAAAATATTTTGTTACTTTTATCAGAAAATTGAATGTAAAGGAAAAAAACTAACTGAAATATTAAATTCAAAAACTGGCGTAGTTGCGCCATCGGACATAATCAGATTTTTCTTTCTGACATTAAAGAAGTCAACTTAACATCAGACAATGGAAAGGAAAAAGAAAAAAAGGAAAACGTTTTGCTTTGACAACGAATATTTTAATTTCCGAAAGCTCAGATTAAAATAAATAAATTTTTTTTTTAGCAAACACCTTGCTTGGTTTTCCATATAAAAAATATCTTAGTGGTGATGGTTCCTGTATTTCACAAATTATAAATAATGTATGGGAACGAGAGGTTGTGATGGTATGATTCTGGTTTTGAAGTTTTAATAGATTTCAATTGTTGAATGGATTTTATATGGATCAAAATCTGAAGTATACATAAGTCAGCATCTCTATATTAATACGATAGCGTGTGTTATTTTGTGTGTTATGCTTACATCATTTTTCTTCTGAGTGGCTGTCTTTTAATTGTTATGACCTTCCATTTCTTGTAACCAAGAATTCTTTATAAGTTTTGGTTTCGGTTCTAGCTGATGGCACTCAAGTCATCTATTTTTTTTTTATAAATAATTTTACCAAAAATTCTTTATAAGTTTTGGTTTCGGTTTCGATTATAGGTGAGGGAACTTAATTTTATCTATCTATCTATCTATCTATCTATCTATCTATATATATATATATATATATATATATATATATATATATATGTATATATATATATACACACACACACACACGCACACATGCTTACTTATTTTATTTTTTTTTTTCATAAGTTTTGGTTTCGGTTTCGATTCAAGCTGTGCACCCAAGTCATATGGATATAATTTTATTTTTGAAATCAGAATTTATAATATATAAGAATCGATAAAAAATTGACTCTATAATAATATATACGAAATTTGCATAAATTAAAATATCATATTTAAGCGTATTTTATAGCCATGCTACACCGGGCGTCTCTGCTAACTTAGATAAATGCTTTTGCAGTTTTAACAAAAAAGCTATAATAATATCAGGGCGTCTCTATTTACGCTGAACATCCATAGAATTTTTTTTATTTTTTTATTTCTTACAAGGTGGTCACTACTTATCAAGGCCCGGAAGCTATTCCAACATAAATATATTACATATGAAAGAGTCCGCTGTGGAATTTCCATGGGTCACTCTAGTATTTTAATATACGTGTTAAAATCCAGACTTGGGGAATTTTGTTTAAAAAATCATGGATCATGATAAATTGTCCCTAGATCTATCTTTATATGTGGATACGTTTTCCTGGGATTGTAAGAAATATTAGGTCTCTTTAACTTAGGAGTTCTTCATCCATCTATATATGTGAAAGCGAAAATGTCTGTATGTATGTATGTATGTATGCTCGCTTTTTGTGTATGTCTGCAAAAGGCTTTTTTTCAAGGCCTTCTTGGGGGTGGGGGGGATCGCTCCTTCTTAAAACTTTTTATATCACGTCTAAATGATAATATCTATGACTTAACAATGGGAGTTGCGAGTGTATTTAATTTGCCCGACTTTTACCAGCTCGTTGCGTCTTCGAAAAGCGAATGATGGAGCGGGGAAAACAGTAACTGGCTTGCCGCGCAAAACTAGGTCAAACATCATGCCACTTCCTCGCACCTGTATATTTCATTTTATAAACCTTAACTTAACGCGCTTATCAATTCCTCTCCCCTCGTGGCCGAGATGGTTAGGTGTCTGGCTTTTTTTCCCTTTCACCTCTGCGTCAAGGCTTCGGGGTTCAATCCTACCTTCCAATTAAAACTTTTTTTTTTCCCTTTTACACCTCCAAACACCCGGCCAACGTTTTTTTTAACACACACACCTCCAAACACCCGGGCAACGCCGGGTATCCCCCGCTAGTGAATTATAAATATCAAAAAGCAGTTTTAGCATTTTAAAAATGTACGTAATGCCTCCTACTTTTTTATTCCGACTGAATGAATCAGAGGAGATTGCAAATTAGATTGGTATGACGACTCAACTTATGCATTCATGACATGAAAGTTTCATCTCTCTATTGCAGATATTGACGATGTGGGACTCTAAAAAAGCAATCCCTGTAATGGACATGTGTCAGAAGCAAATATACGTCATTGAATTTCTTCATGCAGAAAAAAATTGAACTGATCATTATTCACTGGCGACTGTTGAATGTTTACAAATCCAATGCAGTTGATATCAGCACAGAAGATGGGTTTGTCGATTTCGGAGTGGTGACAGAGATGTTAGTGATAAAGTGCACTCTGGACCCCGATGCACAGCCACCACTGCTGGCAAAACTGCATTGAGAATGGTAGCGACTATTTAGAATGATAAATTCTAGAGCAGAAAAGGTCATCTGTTTTAATAGTACCATTCTGTCTGGTTCAGATGGTGAATATGGATCCTCTGCAGATCAGATGGGGTGGCTGGAATGTGAATTAGAGTAAGGATATCGTTGATCAGATAATGAGAGTAGAATGAAGAGACTGAATTATGTGCAGTTGAGATGCTGGGATCAAATATGCACCGTGGGAATCTAATGGTTGGGGTGGGTCTTGCACAATTAATAGCTTGTTGATTTTTAAAGAACAAAGATTGATTTTTTGGCAGTATTTTTATTTTCAAGTTTAATCATATGAAATCGAAAGCCTACTTTAGCAGGCACGATTTCTTTTTACTACAAGGAAAGCACAGATGGAGCGAATGAACAGTAAAGTTGAAGGTGTATAAGCTATTAATATCAAACTAGTGGGACCTGTGGAAATTCCACAGGGGACTGATTCATATGTAATATACTGATGTTGGCATTCTGTAGATGTTCAGCATAAATGGAGACGCTCTGATATTATTGTAGCTATT
This sequence comes from Euprymna scolopes, assembly GCF_053919585.1. Classification (NCBI taxonomy): domain Eukaryota; kingdom Metazoa; phylum Mollusca; class Cephalopoda; order Sepiida; family Sepiolidae; genus Euprymna; species Euprymna scolopes. The sequence goes on from NC_136492.1 coordinate 74,111,238, forward strand.
TTGTTTAAACTGCAAAATATTCATCTAAGCTAGCAGAGACGCCCAGCGTAGCCAGGTCGTAAAATACGCTTAAATATGATATTTAAAATTTTTGCAGATTTTGTATATATTATTATAAAGTTAATGTTCTACCGATTTTTATATGTTATAAAGTTGTGATTTAAAAAAAAAAAAAATACATATATATCTATGTGACTTGGGTTCATCAGCTTGAATCGAAACCGAATCCAAAACTTATGAAGAATTCTTGATAAAATTATTTTTAAAAAATAGGTTATTGGAGTGCTATTAGCTATAATCGAAACCGAAACCAAAATTTATGAGGAATTCTTGGTAAAATTATTAAAATTATTTATTAAAAAAAAATAGATGACTTGAGTGCCATCAGCTATAATCGAAACCGAAACCAAAACTTATGAAGAATTCTTGGTAAAATTATTTATTGCAAGAAATGGAAGTACATAACCATTAAACAATCCGAATGTAAGCGTGACACAGAAAATAACACACACGCTATCATATTAATATATAGATAATAGATTAGTTACTTCTCTTGAATAAATATACAGGTGACTGAAATCAAAAATAGCTTTTTTTCATTGATCTATCATGCTTATATTTGAAATTTCATTTTAGTCCGGTTGGTTGGTTGGTTGGTTGGTTGGTTGGTTGGTTGTTTTTGTTTTACGGCATATCAACCCTTTCCAGGTTATTTAATGCCGAATCCAGTTATTTGAAGAAAATTTTTTTAATAGAATATATATTTTTTTTTTTCAAGTCGGTTTCTATTTAACCCATAGTTGAGACCCTAACATGTACTACTACTCCAGGTCAGAGTGGACCTGGGAGCAATGGCAATTAAAGGATGGCTCCACACTCCCCAAAGCCCGCAAGCTGGGGCCTCACCATCGGATATAGTTTAAGGTCATATGCAGGACCGCATTTTAGTCCAGCTGTAGGGCTTAAGGTAAAACTAGCATTATTGTTGGTCTGGCAAACTATATCAGGGTCAATACCTTTTTGATAGAACGATTTGTCCTTGACCTCAAAATATACCTCAATCTTAACTTAAATTTATCCATGATATTTTCCTTTTGATTAATTATTTTAAAAACTTATTAATTAATTAATTTTTATTTGACAAATTTACAGGTCGAGATAAACCACTGTATAAGCTGTTTAATATCAAATGACCGAGTTATTTTAAATAAAACAGTTTCTGTTCAGCTTCTGCTTTCTGTTTAGTGGAAGTCTTTCCAGTGTACAATGAGGAAAAAAATCCCTTCTGATTAATACTTACGTAATTCTAGTTTAATTTTAAACACTAGATAAAAAAAATAATCCTAACTTTGAAGTGATTCTTTTAAAGTCATTTTTTGGGTAGATATTTTTTATAGGATAAATAATTTTTATAATCTATATTAATAAAACAGTAGATGTGTGTGTATGTATGTGTGTGTGTGTGTGTGTGTGTGTGTGTGTGTGAATATTTAACCGATAAACTCTTAAACGACTGAAATTAACAGGAAATAGTAATTATACACCAAGGAGTAAAATCTTTGTTTGAACGGAGGAATAATGCATACAGAAATACCGTGTGGAACGATAAAATTGTCGCCCTAAAGAACCGCCGCCGGTAACTTGGCAAATACTCAGCAGATGGTGGCGATCAGGCTGCCTTAGTGTTGTGGAAGGTCATGTTGGTGATATTCTCAACATATGATCAAATGAAATAGTTCAACGGGTTCAGTTTTGGGGAGGAGGGGGCAGTGAGAGAAGGGTACAAAGTCGTAGCCCGGTTCTCTGTGGACTTGTGGGCTGGCACCAAGTCCTGCTGCCACACCCAGGGTCTGCCAACGGCCACCTGATTGTAATAAGGAATCACCATACTCTACAGCACATCCAAGTACACTTTGGTGTTGACTTTCAAGCCGACTTCGAAGATGTGAAGTTGCATGATGTGACCCTCGCTTGAAACCACACTAAAAACCGTAACCATGGCCAGAAACTTTGTTTCCATCACCCTGGGCATGTCCCTGTTATTCGTGGCAATCCAGTAATGCATTTTGAGGATGCTGGCAATGGTCCTGCTGTCATAACTTGGATGGGTAGAAAGCATGAGTTGTATACAGCTGTGCATCTTCGATCTCGCTTGTTGAACATTATTTGTGTCACTTTACGACATGATAAAAGGCTCCTATCACTATTGGGATTTGTACACAACTGGCCAACTGGTCTGCAACAAAAAAACCGTTTTCATCAAACGGAAATGAAATCATATTGTCTTTTCTAGAGCGACAATTTTATCGTTCCACTATCTATGTCGGCAAGTTGAAATGCAAAATGTTCAACTAAAAAATTTTTTTTTATTACATTTTCACCCCATACAAGGCACATTGCCACTTTGGTGTAGGGGGCTATTAACAGGGGCAACAACTACTGGGGTACTATGTAGGGATTTGGGCAGCAAGATGTTGGTTCACGTTGCACTTGAACTTCTGCATGTCAGTACAGTTGGGGAAGCAGGGACCTGGAATGGAATTCCAAAGTCTAGCGGTTCTGGGGAAGAAACTACTGGAGTAGAAAGATCTTTTACATCTAGGGATCTCTACAGTGTGGGGGTGGGATTTGCCGACATTACTCCTACACATGCACAAATTCATTCATAGCTTGAAATGGTTTGATTTAAAATCTTTCTTATATTTCTGTTAATAGTTCAAATGGTAGGAAACACGACTGAGGTGCTACATGCTATGGTTTCTATTCTAGCTGATGGTACCGAAGTCATTTTTTTTTTTTTTTACTTTTGAAATCAGTTCTATATATTGGGTACAATATAATATTCAACAGAGAATTTGCTCTGTAATAGTAAATACGAAATATGCATGAATAAAAATATATTTAAGCATATTTTTCCCTCCCTATATATAAAAAAAACAAAAACATTTCAAAGTAAGATTATTTCTTATGTAAACTTTTAAAATATTTTTTTAATACATAAATCCATTCTGGAAAGAAAATAATGTTGAAAGTTAAGACTAAAAAATGTATACTTTGATTATTACATATTTTATTAAAAAATAAAACTATTCCAAAAAAAAAAAAAAAGAAAGAAAGAAAGAATCATTTCAAAGTAAATACTAGTCGTTTTGTTTTTATGTAAAGTTTTAAAATTAAATTGGAATTACATAAGTATAAAGCAGAACGGAGCCTTCCTCGTTATACACCGGAAAATTTAGCAAGACTTCTGCTAAACAAACAAACAAACAAACAAACAAAAAAAACGAGAGTCGAAAAGAAACAGTTTTTATTTAAAAATATACAATGATAAATTAGTTACGAGTACTTCCCTTGAATGAATATACATGAAATGGTTACTAATTAAGGCAGACATACCTATTACTCAAAAGTTAAATAAATGAACCAATAAATATCTCTGGAGATAATATGAAATATGTTAACAGGTGGTAGTAAAGCGTAGTTGTACATATTAAAATATTCTTCAGCCTCCACGGAGACTTGCAGTAATGTGTGGACACAGTGACATAGAAAGAAAATGGCTGCTGAGTTCTTTGAATGCGCCAGACAATTCTTGTAAATGATGTTTATGACAATGATTTCATGCAGACTGAAGAAATAACGATGCTCCAACTTGCCATTAAGCTGTCTGACAATTTCGAAATGATTCAATGGATTGCCAAGCGTCGGTTAATAGCTCACTCTTGGAGATAGAAAATTTACTATGTGCATTGAACGGTTATTCCGTGGTGAAGGCAACCTTTCTAGGAGAAGCAAATTTCTGATTTAAAAAACCATAAAGCGGAAGACCATTACCCGCATTAAGCTGGTCTGCAGTTTAATTTGTTGCTGGCTATCTTGCTCTTGCTTGTTGCTGGATCTCAACATTTTGAACCGAGAGAGAGACTTAGCTGTCGTACAAAGCTAAGACTCTGTAACATCATATTTGTATAGATACTTCCTCAGGCATTTGGGCTCATGGATTTTAAATGTCTGAGGGAGTGGCACTCGTCTGACAAGACGTTGCAATCGTCAATCATCATCAATCAATCATCAATTATCATATATGTATGTATGTATTTCTAAAACTTTTGACAGAGGCGACGGATTTTCACGAGATTGGTATCCTTTTGAAGCTCGACCTTTCGAACGACAAATATCGAAAAATTGGCCAAAAACATCAATTTTAATTGGAATTCATTGAGATGAGTATTATTTATTAAAAGACCAGAAGAATAGTTGGCCGAAACGTTGTAAAACAACTAAGAAAAGATGAGGATAATAGTCTGCAATAAATAAAATCAATAAATAAAACTCATTTCAATGAATTCCAATTAAAATAATATATACCATTCGGTACGGACTCGACCATGGAAGATCAAATAATAAACATGAATTTATAAGACTAAAAAATTCAACCATCGGGGCCCGTGGTGCAGTGGATAGAGACGTTGAATCTCTATAGTTCCAGGTGAGAATTGTCTGAAGATAGCGGTTTCAATCCTACCCAAAGCCGGCCAGAGGCTTACTTGGCTAAAATGTAGTGAGACGACAACTATGGAAGGCAGTAATTGCAGTGGATGCAGTCAGGAGATTCAGAGTTCTTATCCGTCACGGTTACCACCTTACGAAGGCCAGAGGAATAATTGGCCAAAACGTTGTGAAACAACTAAGAAAAGATGAGGATAATAGTCCGCAATAAATAAAATTAAAATTAATCAATATTTTTCTTCTTGATATGATACAGAAACATATCTGTAATTTCTTCTTCTCTGCAACCTCCCTCTTGCAGACGTGATGTTGCTAATCTCAGTTTTTTATAAATACTATTATGGCATGTGTTCTTCAGAATAGTTTTATCTATTCTCTGCTTCCTTTGTGGCAGCACATTTAACTCGTTGGTCTAGTGATCTTCACTAATTCGCTGTTAGAATACCTCATTTTAATACAGCTTCATATTCCACAAGCTTATTTCCAAAAACTGCAAGTTTGTGGAACCCTCTCCCTGCAGACTGTTCTCCTCATATAGCTTTGATTTTTCAAGACTGGCTTTGCGATAATCATCTTTCGTTAGTATTAGTGTAACGAAGCGGTGCTCTCCTATTGTAACAGAGTGTCGATGAAAGAAATCAGCAGCAGCTGTAGGATAGCTGACTAGCAAAAATGTTAGCAGCAGTAGCCGTTTTAGCGAATTGCAAGTGTGCATATGCTAATGTCACAGGAAGAAAATAAAAAATACAGCACGTGGTTGAGCAAAGGAAGTGACCGGAGGTGTTTTGACTCGTGTGTGGCAGTAAAGAAACATGCGCCACGGGGTTAGTGATATGCGTTGTTAGAAATTACTGGAATAAATGCTTTTTGTATTCACCTAAAAATAAAATGCTGAGTCGTATTTTTTTTTTATGTCCTTCCTTGTTTGAGACGGTACCAGACAACGTGTTGGTCCGAGAGGTTGAAATGTAACGACACGGTTAAAATGTAACAGCCACATTACATTAGCTCCTTACATCGAGTGGCTTCATGCCTTGTCTGGAGCGATTTCTATAAAACACATATATCTATTATGTATCACCATCTAAGTATAACACTGATAAGAAAAATTAAAATTCTCAGAGTTAAAGGTCACTCAAGAATAAAGGTCAATAAGTGTCAGCTGACCGGTGAGACAACACCATGATGATTATTAATGGTGTAAATTGATAGTATTCGATTATTTTAGAGAATGGCTCAATAAGAACTTGTTTACATTGGACTTGAAAACGACCATGTTATACAGTGTAACCCAGATATAAGAGATCCGAATATAAGAAAAACGGATATAAGATAGATTTTCTCTTGTCCCAAATTAGAACCTGTGTTAATGTACAGTATGGCCCGGATATAAGAAACCCAGATATAAGTTTAATCCGGATAAAAGAGTTGTAGGTACAGGAGAAGAAGTCTCTTATATTCGGGCTACACTGTATTCGGCTGGGAAACATCCCCGTGGTATTGCATTCCACAGACGAACAGTATAGGAAAGAAATTTTGCTCATGGAATTTTCGTTCAGCTTTAGTTACAAGTAGAGAGTAAGGTTCTCTTGTAGCTGTTGTCTCCCTGATTCTACTTTCGGTTTTTACTCGCTCACATTCCGAATTCATAGTAGTGGGTCGACATTAGTGAACTTTTTTTTGTGCCAAAGCGGTCATTAACAATGTTTGTTTTTTTTTTCAAGTTTAACTTAGCTCAAACTGATATAAATTATTGCACAGTAAAAATAATTAAATTGAAACGAAAATTATTTTCCTTATTTCAAATGATTTAATCAAGTAAAATTTCCATTTTTTACTTAATTGCTAAATTTAAAAAGTTATTCTAGCAAATTCTCTAACAATTTAATAAACAAAAATATCGTAAAAACGGAATTTAACTTGAAAACACTATAAAAAACAAAACGGTTTTTAAATTTTGTAATCAAGTAAAAAATGGCACTTTTACTTTAATTCGAAATAAGAAAAGTTATTTTTTGTTTTAATTTTATTATTTTTACTGTGCAATACTTTATATCAGTTGATTACTAAATTTAAAAAAGCTACTTTTTTTTGGGATAGTATTTTCAAGTTAAATTCAGTTTCTACAATATTTTTGTTTATTAAATTGTTAATTTGCTAGAATAATTTTTAAATTTAATAATCAAGTAAAAATGATTTGTTTTTAATTTAATTGTTTTACTGTGCAATAATTTATATCAGTTTAAAATAGGTTAAACTTAAAAAACAAAACAAAAAAAAAACATTGTTAATGGTCGTTTGGGTACAAAAAAAATCCACTGATGTGGGCCCACTACTACGAATTTGGAATAGGGGTATGTGAGCGAGAAAAGGCAAAAGTAGAATCAGGGAGACAACAGCTACATGAGAACTGACAGTAAAGGAAATTATTGATGACAGGTGTGTCTAGACGAGTGCTTGTTGAGAATGTTTACAGGAAGAGACCAAAAATACAAATATATCTATCATATATCATCACTGACAAGAAACAAGAATTTGGAGAGTTTAAATGGAATCATATTGTAGCTTAATATGAAGGTGGATTTCATCAGCACCAAATCGTTACAACCTTTGAGATTCCCTTTTCCACTGTTAATCGAGTTATTGTCAGCACTGGAAAATAATCAATATTATCTTGTCTTGGTCCATCAAAACCCTCTGATAGCTGTCTTCCTTATTCATGACAAAATGGATGTTTGGTATTTATCTCTCTTTCATGGCAAGAAGATGTGGGATTGAAGAGCCAGTGTCCATCGAGGGAGAGCATCCTGGCCGGACAAAAAAAAAAAATGCATAAAAAAGCTCCGTCAGCATTTCCCGATAGGGCACCTCAGGCGATTAGCATTAAACTACCCCTCCTTCTCAAAAAGAGAAGGTAAAGACTGGGGTGGGGGACTATCTAGAACTGTACAGGGCCAGCAACAGACCGCAAGCGATAGGGAAAAGGCTCTGTTAATTTTTTTGTGTTGAAGGGAAAAAGTCCCCCTCCTTTGGGCTTAAAGGGTGTTTATTTACTTCTTTCATCATGTCTTTGTATATTATGTCTCCTATTTACACAGAGACAAAACTCGCATAACGACTCTGCAAAGCTGAAGACGAAAATATAGGACGAGTTGTCTCCCTTGGCGTTGAGAACACAACTGTTGCAGCTGAAATTGAATCCGGAACAATTAGCCAAGATTATTGGATTGTTCTTTTATTTCTCTCAAAATAGAAAAATTAAAGGAATTGGAGAAGAATTGTTATTAAGTTCACACTAGTGTGCGCACGCGCGTATATCTATAATATAAAGCTGAATGCGTGTGTGTGTGTGTGTGTGTGTGTGTGTGTGTGTGTGTGTGTGTGGTCACGGATAGGTTCCTATATGGTAGACTATTTTAAAAAAAACTGATTATATATAATGATAGAAGATGTATCGAGACACAGGATTGGGTATGTTTGATCTGGCAGAACGGTGGTTCATTAAAATTGTGGGGTCTGTGTTCGCGCCTTGTCCACAAAGTATGGAAATAAAAAATTAAAAAGAAAACGTTTACAAGTATTTTTGATATAGATGTACATAAGAATACTTTGATAAGTATGTTTTAACTTAAATAGGGATGGTATAATAAAATTGTGGGGTCATCGTTCGCGCCTGGCCTCCATAGAATGGAAATAGGCACAAACTTTAATAAAGACTTTTCATATCTATCTGCGTAAGTATACTTTGATAATTATGTTTCAGTTTGAAGAAATATGGTATAATAAAATTATGTGGTGTTCGTTCGCACCTTACCTCCATAGAATGGAAATATGTCACAAAGTTTAACAAGGTTTTTTAATATAGATCCACAGAATATTGTGATAAGTGTTTCAGCGTGAGCAGGTATGGTATAATAAATTGTGGGGTTTATATATTTTATTTTTACTTTCATCATATTTTGCTTTGGTTTTGATACCCCCAAATTTGAAGCTATCTCTTTACAACCCTTCCTTTTTCATAAATCAGAGTCCATTTTCTGTAGGCTGCTTTTGAACCCAGTCAACGACGGGTTCTTTTGCTACTATATATATATATATATATATATATATATATATATATATATATATATATATATATATATATATATATATATACTTTATTTAAATATATAAACAGTTTTCAATGTTAAAAATGAATTGAACAACATGAATTTAACTGCGTTAAAAATAACAGATTCATTTTTCTTCTTTAGTTTTCTATGCATGAATAGAATAAATTTTTAAAATATTTGAGGCATATAGCAAGATTATTTTGCAGGTCAGTTTCGACGTTGCTTTGATTAAGGTTAACAATCTTTACATACGGTGACTTTTTAGTAAATGCCTTAAACTAATGTTAATTTTCTTAAAGTATAGAGTAGTTCGAATAATGCAAATAGTACAAAAAAAAAAAAATGTCTATACCTCCACAAAATCCGGGAAAGGAAAGAACAGTGTAAATAACAGTTGTTTCATTAGCTTTTACGAAAAGTATTGTTTTAGTGCTAATAAATTCAAGTTTGTCTTTCTGCAAAAATAAGACTGACCATTCTCTGCAGACAATCTCCTTCAATGGTGTCACGCACTTTGATGCGAAACGGACACTTGAGATGGGCAAGTATCGAGAGAGAAAAATTACGGGCGCTTATTCAGAGTGGTATTCATGGCGGCATTTAAAAATAAAGAAAATACAGAAATGTCTGTATGATTTACATATGAAATATTCCAAAAATCATGTAATTTGATCAAGTATATTTTTTATTACTAGGTACGTGCAAAATGAATGCCGATGCTCAAAATGTAGAAATATTTTGATTCCTCCCTTTATTTAAAAATTCACAAAAAATCAGGAAATTAACCAATTTTAATGAAATTTTCAGTATTTATCAAATAATGATCGCAGAATATAATGAACTATTTTTATTTAACTCTTAGTGAAAATGTTTTATTTTGTTTAAACAAAAAATACCTTTACAAAAGTTATGGTTTTCAGTAGTAAATAAAAAACGCAAGAATTTATTTTTGCTTTTCTTATGTAAATAAAGCATTGTAATTTGTAACAATAAAAAAATATTTAATTTTTACAGGAACATTACGAGAAAAAAGTCCCTAAACTCCGTATTAACGAAATCGATATAACTCGATGAAAAATTAATTTCTCGAACTACCAATATTATCATTGAATTAAGCATTGTTTGTTTAATATTTTCACACAAAAAAATTATAATTGCAAAAATTATTTCTACTTTTTTATTTTTACTTTTTTTACGCTTACATTTTTAACGTATCTTTGCATGTAAGATTCTAATATTTCCATGAACATATAATCATCAACGTAAGATAATAAAAAAATAAAGTAAAAAAAAATAAATTGAAAAACAGGAACATAGAAAAATAATTTAATTAAAAAATGGTAAAAATTATACGAACGTTGCATGTCGGTAAGTACGGATGCACAGATTTGAAAAAAAAAAAAAATCTGTTTTGCCCACCCTCCTCCTCTCTTCAACTACCCGCCTGTTTGTGTTTATCAACTTTAAATTTCATGTAAACATTCTGATGAATTTTAACCTAGGTTTGTATTTTTTTAGTGTGTAAGTTTTTCAATAATTATAAATTGTTTTCTTAACCAATTGTAATTCTGTATTAATATTAATAAATAATGGCGCTAACTTTCTTTTTCAATGAATAAATTGTAATGAATTTAATTAACTTTTATGCATTTTTAAATGAAAGAAATGGGGGTCTGCGTCTCAAAAAAAAAAAAAAAAAATGCCGGAATAATGTTAAATAGAGAAATAAATTATGTCTAATTTTTCCTTCCATACATATTTGAATTTTGCCGCTAGAGTTTTTTTTTATGATAAACAAATCTCGTTCCTACAAGTGTCACATTTTTGGATGATTATTACTTTTTTTTTTTTTGCAAAAGTTAAGTACATTTATTGTATTAATTCATTAACTTAAGACTTTAACTTAATACTTAACTTGGAAATAATTCCAGAAAACTTATATTTTTCTTGCCAGAAAAATGTAAACGCGATTTTTGTCATAATGAATTTTTACGTGAAATCTAAGGTTTTTAAGATTTGAAATAAAATTATTCCATGTATTTTTTATTTCACACACTTTTTTTTCTTGGAGAAATTAACTTTATGCTATAATCTTTCAAACACAATAAAAAAGTAATCGAAAATTTAAAAAAATCATTATGATTAGCCGGCGTTATAAACCATGCCCCCCCCCCCTACCGAAGTAGCCATTAAATTTCCCGTGCCTATTTATTACTCAAGCAAATCAAATTTTACAAGTAAGCTAGTCGTAGTATTTTCGTCAGCCATTACTAAATCCGATGAAATAAAGGGAGATAACTCAAATCGAAATGTCAAAGGTAAAAAATAAGCATCAGGTTTAATGCAGCTTAGTAGTAAGATCGCTAGAAATCGCAAATTTTGATTTTCTTAGTTTAAAAGAAATTACTTGACCGATTTACGTAATTTTTGGAGTATGACATCTTCGTTCTGTAAATAGTAGGTATACGATAAAAGTTTTTCTTCATTTTTGTTTATCGCCATAAGTGCCAATTCAAACTTGCAAGGAATTAACAACCATGAATTTCCACAGGGTGAAAGATGCATGGGGATAAATGTACGTTATCTGGAAATAACTTCCGACTGGAAATTCTGGAATTCCTTTTTTTGTTCTTTCAAGATGGATGAGGTTATGTGCTAAGTAGGGCAGTGGACATATGGAAATAGTCTGCCAATAGAAATATGATTCGGTAGTCGGGGAACAAAGCAGGGGAAGGTAGAGCGGTAGCTCTAGATATATCTAAGGCTTTTGACAGGGTATCACATTAAGGTCTTCTCAGGAAAATCGAATCATACGGTATCACTGGGCGAATACTTAACATAATTAAATCCTTCTTAGATAAGAGAAAAATCCAGGTTGTCCTCAACGGTGGTACATCTAAACAATATGATATAAATGCGTGAGTGCCTCAAGGGTCAATCTATTTATTTATTCCTAATATTCATAAATGACCTTCCCAACAAAATTGCCTCTGAGATGGGTATATATGCTGATGACACCATGCTCTATATCAGGCACGACAGGAAAACAAATGAACTCATATTTAAGGAAATGGCAGAAATACTAGAGGATGACCTTCAATCTGTAGTAGAATGGGGACAAAAATGGATGGTCACATTCAATGCTACCAAGACTAAGCTTCTTTCCTTCAATAATTACAAGAAACTTTCTCTACCACCAATAGCAATGGCCAAAGATTCATTATCTGAAAGTGCTTCTTTTGAACTCCTCGGCCTAACATTCACAGGAAACATGAGTTGGAACAATTACATTGAGAGCATTGCCAGTACCGCTGCGAAAAAGGTAGGCTCTCTTTACCGTGCTAAAAAGCTACTAACGCCCAAAAGTATCCTGTACCTCTATAAGGCCACCATTTGCCCATGTATGGAGTATTGTTGTCATATTTGGGCTGGTGCATCTGCTACTAGTCTCTCGCTTCTAGACAAGGTTCAAAAGAGAATCGCCAACCTAGTAGGTCCTGAACTGTCATCTAAGCTTCAGCCTCTGTCCCACCGATGAAATGTTGCATCCCTCTGCCTGTTCTACAAGTATTTTGATGGTGAATGCTCTAACGAACTGCAAGCACATGCCCCCACGATGTAAATACCCTCGACAAACCCAAGCAGCTAACTTCCACTCCTACATAGTAGAGATCCCTAGATGTAAGAGAGCTTTCTAGTCCAGTAGTTTCTTCCCCAGAACCGTTAGACTTTGGAATTCCCTTCTGGGTCCTTGCTTCCCCAACTGTACTGACATGCAGAAGTTCAAGTGTAACGTAAACCGACATCTTGCTGCCCAACTCCCTACATAGTACCCCAGTAGCTTATGTCCCTGATAGTAGTCCCCTACACCAAAGTGGCAATGTGCCTTGTTTGGGGTGAAAATGTAAAAAAAAAAAAAAAAAAAAAGATTGTTGGTCAATTTTTACGACGTGCCCTAGCGTATCATAAACACCTCAACCTCCCCATGTTAAGAACAACTTTCGGAATAACCCCCCCCCACACACCTGGAAAGCCGTTCTTAGCATGGGGAGGTTGGGGTGTTTATAATACGCTGGAACACATTGTAAAAATTGACCAGATTGTTTAGAAAAACGATCGGTTGTCTCCAAACATGTTTATTTACTTATTTATTTATTTTTGACTTTCGGTTTCTGTTGACCGTTCTGTTTCACGATGAATGCTCTGGAAAAGTAACTTCTGATTAATGTTTATCACTTTTAAAATAAGCAAACGAACTTGTCTGATTTTCAGAATAACAGAATATTTTAAAACTGGTAAACATTAATGAAACAGAATGGTCAACAGAAACCGGAAGTAAAAAAAACAAAAAAAAAAAAAAAAACGCGGAAGTTGGGGATAACCAAAGGATCAAGTAACACAAACCTGATTGATTCTTGATAAATGTGTATCTTGCTTCTCTTTGAGCATTCCGAACGCCTTGCCCCCTGGAAAGATGCGAAAAGAAAAGAAAGTTGATGAGTAATCAAACAACAATCATTTATCAAGTGGTCATTTAAAAGCGAGCAAAAGACTGAGCTGTTTTTTTGTTTTTTTATCAAATAAGCAAAATTTTCTACAAACAACTCTGCTGCCATCTTCTATTATATAAATCTAACCTGTCTGCTTAAATGTATGTATGTATGTATGTATGCATGCATGTATGTATGTTTGCCTAAAACTTTCGATAGAGGTGACGGATTTTCACGAGATCGGTATCGTTTTGAAGCTCGATCATTCGTATAACAAATATCGAAAAAGTTGGCTAAAAACGTTCATTCTTTCACCTTCAACCGGGCAGTTTTCTAAAATGGGGGATCGGTTCTTTTCCGCCTTTGTATCATGGGTTCGAGCCTGCCTGCCTACTATCACTTTTTTTTTCTAAGCACACATCTCCCGTGCACCGCTGGGCACTCAGGCTAGTTTGGTATAAAGACGACCAACACAAGTAGGTATTCAATAAATAAGGTGATTTTAAAAAAGAAAAACAGAATATTTTTTTGTTTTTAGAATTATTTTTGATAAATCTAAACTGGAATTATGTATATACCAACAGCATACATACATAAGAGGCAGACTGAACAGGCTTCCACCAAAGGCAGAAATATCAAGGGCATATTAGATTCACAAGCGGTCTCCAGTTGCATGCATGCCAGCATTAGATTTTTCGATGTTATGGTTTTGAAGTGCATCAAGGTGTCAACATCCTACATACAGCGCCTGATATTCCCAAATAGTCATCCATCTGGGACTGACCAGACGCAATGTTGCTTAACATTTTGATCTAACAAGAACCAGAGTGACAACATAATTATGCCATATATAACAAAAAAAATCATTTCAAAGCAAAATCTTTTTTTATTTATTTATTATACAGAAATATTTGTCTTGAGGCTACTATTCCAAATGGTGAAAAATATCGAACAGAGTTCTCCAAGATTGCACATCAATAAATATTCCAACAAATTAAAGTTCTTTAAAGTCATTTGAAGGTTTGGAGGAGGGGTAACATAATATTTCTAAAATCTTCCATTCAAAAATAAGGATAATAAAAAATTCGTATTAAATTTATTTCACAGTAAAGATTTATTTAAGAAAAAAATCCCTGATTTCCTGTACTTCTTTAGATCCTTTTTCTGGTGTGAAATCACATAAGCACTTTTGTTTCAAATTTAGACAAGGATTCAAGGTATCAAATTTGTACAGTGACAAAAAATTAGTAGAAAGTATTCTTGTCAGGTGAACTAATTTTATCTCTCTTGGATTAGGAATTCTTCTCACAAACACACGCGCGTGCGCCCACCTCTCTCTCCTTCTCTTTCTCTTTCTCTCTCTCTCTCTCTCTCTCTCTCTCTCTCTCTCTCTATATATATATATATATATATATATATATATATATATATATATATATATATATAAAATGGGTTAAGATTTTCCAACGAGAGAAAAATATATATTAAATGAGTAGGGTCACCAACAATTGTTAGGTTTTTATACTTGTTTTATCATTTGATATTTGATATTTTCATTTTTTAAATCATTGAAATAATTTTTTGAAATAGTTTTAATGCGTTTCGGGTGTTAAAATCTCTGAAGAGGACGTTTAAAAAAAAAAACGCTAGAACGTCCGAAACACGAAATTATTTAAAAATCTTATTTCAGTGATTTAAAAAATGAAGTGAAAATGAAAATATAATATCAAGTGATATATATATATATATATATAATATCAAGTGATATATATATATATATATAATATCAAGTGATATATATATATATATATATATATATATATATATATATAACTACTTCATTTACTCACATAAAATTAATATACGAAAGTATAGATTTATGTGTAAACTTTAAGTATTTACTTCAAAAGTGCTCAATACGTAGGTAGAGCTAGTTAGTAATTTATAAAATATATATGGCGATTAAGCTACACTGAATATTCGGCGTTTCATCCACTCTAGGATTCCTCAGGCTTAAGCTTGTCTTATTATTTTCCATTCGACTACCGGCGAATGTCCGCTTTCTTTGAGTTCCCAGTATTTATTCACTAGTAGTGGAATAGAAAATAATAAGACAAGCTACCATGTGTAGGCATTTAGACGCCCCATGTAAATTATGCCTTCATGAAAAATTTGCTATCCTGTACTTTAAAGAACCCCAAAATCTATTAAACTGTAGAAGAGAAATAGCAAATAACTGTGTTCACAAAATAAAATTTACTCTAGGATAGCGATACAAAATAGTTTTAAAACTAACAAAAACAATAGAAAATAAACAAATAAATAAATTAAATAAACATGAATATACATAAACGATCACACATATATGTATGCATATATATATGTATATATATATGTGCATATATGTATGTACACATATGTATATTTATATATAAACTAACAAAAAAAAAAGAAAAGAAAATGTCTGCCTTAAACCACTAAACTAGTTTTAAAACAGATCCTTTGTTCGATAAAATGCATGCCCATTGGCTGATAGGAAGGGGCGCAGTGGATACTAGAAAGCTGATTGGCTAACTAAATCCTCAATAGAAGAGGACCATATAAAAACGATAAACAACCACAGAATTTGCGCATAAGCCTGAAGAATCCTAGAGTGGATGAAATGCCGAATATTCAGTGTAGCTTAATCGCCATATATATTTTATAAATTACTATATATATATATATATATATATATATATATATATTTCATAATGTTTTTAGAGATACAAAATTTAAATATAGCAATTGGGAAGGGAGACTTTTATGATTCATGATTAAAAGTAAATTTGTGTATATATATATATATATATATATATATATATATATATATATATATATATATATATATAATTATAGATATATATATATATATTCCTTTAATCTTCTTTCCAAAATGGGGGAAAAAGGGGAACATTTCTCTTTCTCTCCTGTTCCACTTTTTCCCCCTTTTTGGAGAGAAGATTAAAATAATATATATATATATATATATATATATATATATATATATATACACAAATTTACTTTTAATCATGAATCATAAAAGTCTTCCCTTCCTAATATATATATATATATATATATATATATATATATATATATATATATATATATATATATATATATGCAAAAATGCAATAATAATAAAAACTCTATTAATTGTTCCAGAACCAGTTCGGTTGATTATCTCTGATGAATGAATCCGGACGGATTCGAAAATACTTGGGTCTACAATAAATAGAAATAGTGATATATATCATCAATTCTTGCCAGGAGCAAGGAACTTAATTCAAATAAAAAGGATCCAAACTAGAATCAGTAGACACAAAATGTCTATTTTATTTAATGATATATACCTAAAAAAAAAGAATGCTGGCTAAGCCCCCCCCCCATATATATATATATATATATATATATATATATATATATATTAGGAACAAAATGTCGGTAAATTTATTTTTATTTTTTTTATAATAATTTATCACTTATCAAAACTCAGAACACTTTCGATGATAATAGGTAGTGAGATGGATTGAAGATTTCCTGCTAAATGATGATAAATACTATGAGAAGCTTTACAATCTCTACATACTACCCACTCAAAACATCAGCTGACCCAAAAAACAGAAATTCTATCCCCTGGATGGATTGTGGGGGACTAGAAAGGACAAAAACAAAAAAGGAATTGACAGTCATGAGGCTGCCAAAAGTAAACCAAAGTTCACATTCTAGTTTTGTAACAGAGCGTGGACGCGCATATGGCAGCTTTATGCACATACCGAGCCGTGTGCGAAATAATGTCATAGGAAGGAGAAAGAAAAAGACCATAAAAAGGAAAGAAAAGGCATTAGAGAAGACGATCATGTTAAAGACGTGGGTGACGTCACAGTAGAAACAAGTAGTCACGTATGGTGAGAGAATGGGGAATAAAGGTCTTTTCTTGAAACCTAAAACATCCTATTCTTTGTCTTCCTTTGCGACGTACTCTACTGCATCGTGATGGGTCCCAGGTGTCAACATATTATTATGTGTACAGCATTATATTTTGCTTGTGATTTTTTATTATAGTTTGTCAATTGTGAATTACTTAAGACTTCTACCTGGTCATGGTTGATTGGAACGAGGACATGCTACTCCCGCGGATTAACTAAAGTGTTCTGTTTAGAATTCTGTGCAGATTCCCAATTTCGACAGAAAAATTCCTGAGTTTTGATAAGATGCACATGAAGAAGGTTGACGATTACATTGGCCACAAAACTGTGTGAATAACACTGAAGATGAGAACAGTAGTCTGAATAATCCAAATGATACAATTTATCAAGTCTCATCTAAACAAATTTAAAAAATATAATGATTTGAGCTTGTTGTCATGTGTTGAAATGCAGCACTTCTTGTAGTGATAGCTTCACAATTTTAAAGATGGTATTTATTGCGTTTTCCATTCAAACTCTTCAAATTTTAAAGTACCTGTAAAGGAACTGAATTTGAAAATTCTTGACTTCATTTCTAAAGAGCTCCACTCATTTAATATCGACTCTTTTAAAAACAACCCTCTTCTGTTTTTCTTTCTTTCTTTTTTCTTAAGTGATAATTGATTCCAATTTGATTATCGTGATGGAATCATTTCTAAAAAGATAAACTTTACAATGATTTCAATTTGACACATAATGAGTTCCTGCCATTTTTAGTCCATAAAGGCTATGTCCTAAGTGACACCTGATTAAAATAATTAGGGTCTCCTTCAAGTTGAGTTTCATTTCGTTCAATAATGATTTAATTAAAATGAGGAAGACCAAAAGAAGAAAAAACGACAAGCCAGATCCTGTTGCATGTTTATAAAACGAGTCTTTAATTATTTCAGCTACGAATGTCCTCGTCTTTGTTTGTTTAAGGTTTTTGTCAGGTAAAAACCAAACGATTGGTGAGGATAATTCAAGATCAAACTTGTCAGCCCCTTAGGATAAAACAAAGCAAGATTTGAGATGTCATTTCTAAGGATTAAGTAATTAATTAAAATACTTTCTCATAATCATATGAATTCAACTAAAAAGTAACAAGGAAAATGGTCACAGGAAAAAGTTAATCAAAAGAAAAATGAAACCGGAAAATGGTATCATGATTTCTGCATCTTTTTTTAATAGAATGAAAAAAAAAAACATTCTACCTGAGAAGCCATTCTTCAGACTCCTTGGCTTAACATTTACAGGAAACATGAATTGGCACAAATACACTGAGGAGATTACCAAGGCTACTGCAAGGAAGGTGGGTTTCCTCTACCGTGCTAGAAAAGTACACTAGAGAGTAACCTATATTTTTACAAAGCCACAGTTTGGAATATTGTTGCCACATCTGGACTGATGCATCTAACACTAGTCTCTCACCCTTAAACAGGGTTCAAAAATGAGTCTCAAATCTAACAGATACTGCACTATCGACCGAGCTCCAACTCCTGTCACATCACTGTAATAATGCATCATTGTGCCTGTTTTATAAGCACTTTAATGGAATGCGCTCTGATGAACTTATAGCACTTGTACCCCAACCCCCCGTCGTACACACTTCCAACTAACTCGACAAGCGGCAGAAGCCCATCTTTATACTGTTGAGATTTCTGTTTCCTGCTTCCCTGACTGTACTAACCTGCTGAAGTTAAGACATCTTGCTGCTCAACTCCCCACAATTTCCTATTAGAAACGATCTCAAATTTCAAGTGGCAACATGCCTTGTTTGTAGTGATTAAAACACAAAATTAAAAAAAAA
>NC_136492.1:74135144-74140144 GCF_053919585.1 Euprymna scolopes
TCCAATGATGAAAATATATGAAAATCCATGAGTTAATGAATTTTGGAATATAAATTTTGTCATTTATTCTCTATATTGCTTTGTAATTACATTGACCTTCTTAAATAAGGATTGATATATATATATATATATATATATGTTATAAGAAAATATATTTCTACAGAAATATATATATTTACAGCTTTTTTTTTTTTTTTTTTTGCTCAACATACCAGCATTTACGCCCGGCGTTGCCCGGGTGTTTGGAGGTGTATATTGAGCAAAAAAAAAAAAAAAAAAAAAAGCTGTAAATGTTTTTTAACTTTGACCCCTATTATTGTTATTATTGTTATTATTTATTGTTTGGGGCTCAAATCAAGTTATTAAGTTAGATCCATGTCCAAGGAACCTATATCTAAACTTTCAAGTGTTTCAAATGTTAAGAGGTCATAATAGGGGTCAAAGTTTAAAAAAATCGACGTTTCTTTTTTTTGTTTTTGTTTTTTTTGTTTTTTTTGCTCAGCATACACCTCCAAACACCCCGGCAACGCCGGGCACCCATGCTAGTTTAACTATAAAATTGTTATTTTTCATAGTTACCTTAAAAACACATCTAAAATGTGCAGATATTTTCTCAAACGTAGAGATACACTTGTGAGGGATGATCTATCGATTTTAGTTTTATTGGTATTTTCAAATCAATAAATATTCATTAGCCTATCATTACTATCAGCAGCTTTAAACAAAATCAATTAAAAGAATCGTTTTTGGCATTGGAAAATAGGCACAAATTTTTATGATTCCGATACCGATTCCAATACCAATTTTGATTATTCGTCCCAACACTAATATATATATTCAGACACGTTTGATTGAACACGATGGAGTTATTCTTGTTTCCGATCTTAATGGATAATTTTGCAATTTGCCGGGCGGTCTTTTTAATTTCAGTAGGTAACTTATACAGAATGACGCCCAAAGGTTGTTTTTTGGCCATATTCTTCTCGGGCGCTTTCTATCGGTGCATCCGATTATCTTCAGGAGCGACTGTTGTTGTTTTCGTTTTCTTTTTCTATGAGGCTTGATGTAATTACAGTTTTTGTTTTTTTTTAATTTAAATTTTTTTATTTTAATTGGTTATAAAGGTGGGTGCAGGAGGGATGTTTTTTTTAATCCATTTTTAATTTCAATTTTCTCATTGCATAGTTTATTTATTTAGTTTCTAGTTAATTATTAAATACTGTTAGTATATTTGTCCCGGTGTTAAATGAGATCCGGTTCAAAAAGGGCTGTCGTTTTTTATAAGTATGACTTTTAGTAATTTTAGTCGTCGTGTGCAGTTGTTAAGGTATCTGATTTTAGTATTGTTAGTTAAGATATTGCATATGTCGGACGACTGTAGGTTTTTATTTGTAGGATGTTAGATGTTTTAGGGCACTATTGTCAGCTAAATCATAGGTTAGACGTCGGGAGAGTGTTGTTATTGTATGGCTTATGTATGCGTTGTATGAATTGTTAGAGTGGGTTCGGAGACATTCTTCAAACCCCCTCTAAAAGACAGGACGCATTCGGAATGAATGTTTTTGTTTAAAGTGTAATTGAACTATGATACTTGACTTTTGCATCTTAAATTTTAAGTGAAGCCATTACTTACAGATAATTTTATAAAAATCCAAAGTAGATTCTCTACAGTGCAATATAGACTACAATGCATTGTGAACTAAGTCACTTCCTCCCGGTACACTCCAGGGAATTGTCCCTAAATAGAACAGGCAATCAATTTTATTAAAAAATGGGTGATTTAACTTCTTTCAATGACAATAAAAGTATGGGAGGGTGGAAAATTTGTTAATCCTCATTCAATCCCGGACAACGTCGGATCTCCCTGCTAATATATATATATATATATGCTTCAGAATAATGAAATAAAATTTATCTACTAGTATGCAAATCTAGTGATTTTCGGTTTTACAAAATATTATTAGATGTAATATTTTATATGACAATCCCAGCTAAATAAAATTGCTCAATATACAGAATAGAGCAAATGAACCAAAATTTAGTTATTTAAATTTTATGATTTGAAAAGGTTTATCTTCAAATATAGAAATTTTTATTGCTTAAAAACAAAGAATACAATTTAATAAATCTGTTTTTTAACTCATGCGTTTTCGATGCTTATTCATCTTCTCAGAGGAAAATATTTAGCAAATATTTGCCGGGTTTTTTATTCAACCAGCGGTGAAACGAGGGAAATATGGTCGCATGTGATTGTTATCTAGCACCTTGGAAGGATTTCAAGACCTGTTGGATTTCTTTACCTCCTTACTACGAGGATTTTCCATTTAATGAATTAGCATTCATTCTAGATTTAAATTACAATATCCTTTTTCTGCCTCAATGAACATCTCCATTATTCTATGTATCTTAATTTTTTTTTTAATTAATAGCTTTAATTTTCTATGTTTATTGCTTTTAGCAAATAAGGTGTAAACCAATAAAAACATTTGCTGATATTTTCCTTCTGAGGAGATGAAAAAGCATCGAAAACTCATGTGTTAAGGAAATAGATTTATTCAATCGCATTCTGTTTGTAAACAATAAAAATTTCTATATTTCAAATCAAAAAATTTAAATACCTAAATTTATATATATATTTTATATATATATATATATATATATATATATATATATATATATATATATATATAATCCAATATGGCGGTGTGAGGCACTACTCACACTATTTTGGCAATGTATCATGGGGGAAGGATCAATATATATATATATATATATATATATATATATATATATATATATATATATATATATTGATCCTTTCCCCTTGGACAGACTATGGATACCCATGAAGGGTTGCTTGAGCGTGAAATTTTTGTGGCAGTAGGTGCACAATCTCCAACCACACCTCTCCTGAAACGACATTGTTAAATACCAGTGGCAAGTGAAGTACAGGACGACTGGAAACAAATGTCGAAATAAGCGGAGAGGACATAAGCGCCTACCTTTCCCAAATGGTCACCCATCTGGTACTGGCAAGGCTCAACGTTGCTTAACTTCGGTGATCTGGCGAGAACCAGTGTATCAACGTGATTGTGCCGTGTGTGTATATATATATATATATATATATATATATATATATATATATATATATATATATATATATATATATATATATATATATATATATATATAATTTATTTTGATGAAGGTTAAAGCAGGTGTTCATTTTTAAAATGCATACAAAATATTAATTACCATCTTTTGTATATTCTCTCATTATAAAAGATTTATATTTTATCGTTTAATCACTATGTTATCGGGATTGTTTTACATGCAAAATGACAAAAAAGAAAAAGAAAGAAAGGAAACTGCTTGCCATAAAGTAATAGAAATCAATAACAGATCGAACTTACAGATCGAACAGCTGCTGAGAATTCGTCATCTGTTGTTGCTTAAAATAGATTTGAGTTTGTTTTTTGTTTTTTTTATCTATTCAGGTAAAAATAAAATCAAATCTTGAAAATGAAAGAAAATGAAACCATGAATATTTGTGCGATTTCATTTGCTATCAGGTTTACTTGTCATCTTGGAATTTGATTGGCTAAAACTCTTTTTTGTTTTGCTTTTCGTTTTGAAATAAAAACACTTCAATGTAATTTTGGGAATTCTTCTTGATAAACACATTTTTTAAATTTGGCATCGAAATTTGTTGGCAAATACGAAACGAGAAGAACGGATATAAATGCTGTAGCTAATTAAATTAAGTTTAAAAGTGACTAAAAAATCGATGTGCTGGTTCATTGTTATCTATGGCAAAATCGAAACCCAATCCACCAATTAATAATAGGCCAGATATATAATAGAATCGATGAAGATATTGAAAGTGTATCGAAGCCTTTAAAAGATCTTGGCATACACACACACACACACACACACACACACACACACACACACACACACACACACACACACACACATATATATATATATATATATATATATATATATATGTATATATTTAAAGGAGATTAGAATAATAGTCTAAAGAGCTAAGTGTATTTTAATGTAATAGTGAAATTACTAGTTTAATTAAAACACAGGAAATGCTCGTTGTAATTTAGATATATAATAAGCTCGATAGTTAAATGTCCTAGAGCTAATTCAATATTAAGTAATGTGATTTATAATTTAAA
This sequence comes from Euprymna scolopes, assembly GCF_053919585.1. Lineage (NCBI taxonomy): Eukaryota > Metazoa > Mollusca > Cephalopoda > Sepiida > Sepiolidae > Euprymna > Euprymna scolopes. Next base: position 74,139,338 of record NC_136492.1, read on the forward strand.
AGTTTTAAATTTTTTTAAAATTAACAATCAAAATTTAATTAAATTAAAAATCAGTTTCATAAGAAGGAACAACAACAAAGTCAATTATCTGTACGATCGTTTCGGAAATCCGTGCTTTTTATTTGTGGTATACATGAAGTCACGTAGAATAATTATACATAGTTTTTTTGGTAAGCACGGTCTCCTCATCAGCAAATTTAGGAGGATTTCTATTGAATTGAAAAGACACCAAAAATAAACCTAGCATTAAAAGTAAGGCAGATGAATCTGAAAAATTGAAGTAAAAGGTTTGGATATAAAATTTATAAGAAAATTAATAAGAAAATTTGTATAGGTTAGAGATAGAAATGAGTAGAAAAAAAATATATATTTTTGAATTTACATAATAAATTTGATTTAAAAATATATAGATATATAATTACCTTTTGGTTTTTCTTTTTTTGAAATCAGGAACTGTATTTAAAGTAGTCATTTAGATGTTTGCTATAGCTTTTTATTTTATTGAATGATGAATTTTAAAAGGGCGACGCTCGTGCAGTAAATTGTTTCCGTTAGCGTATTTTGATTTAGAGACGCTACAGTTAATATCTATAGAGAGAGAGTTTTTTTTTTTTTTTTTTTTTTTTTTAACTTAAATCAATCTACCGATCAATTATTAACCAACCCACCACATTATAATCCAACAATAGACCTAACGGAAAATAATCATAATAATCAAGAGGTAATATATATTGGTTCCACATCTGGCCCAATAAAACATAGAATTTCAACGCACAAACATTCTTTTAAAAATAACTCTCTATCAAA
>NC_136492.1:74145144-74175144 GCF_053919585.1 Euprymna scolopes
GAAATCACACCCCAAAAAACAACATTTTAATTACATATAAACCCATACTATTCAAATCTTCGTAAAGCCAATTGTTCTGTTTGCCGTAAAGCCAATTGTTATCATTATTATTTTATTTTTTACTCTTTTTTACCCCAAAAAGGCATATTGCCACTTGATTGTAAGGAGGTTATTATTTTGGATTATGTCTAATAGAAGATTGTGGGGAGTTTGTAACGAGATGTTTGTTCACATTACATTTAAACTTAGCATGACAGTCCAGTCAGGGAAGCAGGAAACAAAGAGGCAATTCCCAAGTAAGTCCTAGGGCAAAATCTATTAGAATAGAAGGTTTTCCGACATCTCAATAGTGAAAGGATGGAATTTTGCTGCTTGTCAGATTAGTCGGGAGTATGTACGTCGAGACGGGAAGTCCAATGTTTATCAGAACACATTGCGAGACAGAGATTGATGCTTGGTCGATAGTACGAGTGTATTAAACATATTAATTATAATTAGCACCTATTATGATAAATGTTCCATTTTACAAGCATTAGCATCCTTAAAATACTTTAGCCGTATTAGCAGCAGCAGTAGTAGTAGTAGTAGTAGTAGTAGTAGTAATATACAGAACGAACAGATCAAACATTTGGAGAACCAGGACGTGCGTACAGACGACGGAACCCGGAAATCCAGATAAAAAAAAAAAACAAAGCAAAAAGGATTGTCTTCGGCTCTTCGTTGACCAAGCCTTTCTGCCAACTATAAATCAACACTATTAGAACTTCGCAAAATTTTCGTTTATTCAAATTATTCTTAATCCACAACAACAACAAAAATAATTATAAACTAGCAAAGTTCCAAGGAACGTAAATTCCATGGTGGCTTAACTATTGTTTTTTCTTTTTTTCTTTTTTTTTTTCGTCTTACCATACTCATCAGTTAAAGATCTTTTAAATAAATTAACGAATTTTTACTTACTTAAATCGGAAGAATTCTTATGAAATGGTAACAGTCACATATTCTAATTGTTTTCTTTTTTTTCCAGCCCAAATAATAGGAATAAGTTGTTTTCTTATAAATTCTTATTCACTCCTAACAAGGCATGTTGCCACTTGGGCGTAAAGGGCTACTATTTAGAACGATGTCTAAAGGAGTATTATGTTCTGAGGTGAGCAGTTAGATGTCTATTCATATTACATTTAAACCTCTGAATTTTGGTAGAGTGAGGAAAGAAAGAAACAGAGGGAATTCCAAAGTTTAGCAGTTCAAGGGAAGAAATTATTAAATTAGAAGGCTTTCTGGTATCTGGGGATCTCTACTGTGTAGGGGTGGGATTTTGCTGCTTGTTTGGTTTGTCAAGGGTACTTTCTTTTTGGACAGAGGTACTATTGGAGTGATTGGTCCCCAGCCAATCAGAAGCTCCAGAATAGAAACATAAATTAGTGGACTTTGTTTTACAAGCACCTATTTTGTTCTCCTGGCCAGTACACCATCGGGATCAGACATATTTCGTTGGTGTCCTCAAATCGTCTGTTATACAGTATATCTCTTTTAGTCCCATTTGGCATAATGATAAGAGTGTTTGCTAATAGGTCTGGAGATCAGAGTTCAATCCTCTGTCGAGTCCTACCAAAGATTAAAAAAAAAAATTATACTTGCTAAACACTCGACATTATAAGAGAAGGATCAAGGGCAAGTGGAGTAATCCTGGGATTGGAATGGTACCCTCCTTTACATCTCGGTCTAGCAACTCATGAAAAGGGAACCTTTGGGTCGTCCTCGACTATAGACGACCTCTTAACTTATTTTCTTTTAGTCACAAGCTGCACTTTGTAAAGACTATGTAGCTGTTTAATTACTCTTTCAGCACAGATGAATAAATGTCATTTTCATTTGAAACTACAATGTTGTCTGTTGATTAACAATAGAGTCATGTAAACACTTGCAACCTACGATTACTTTTAATTAAAATGAGAAACAACAAACCACGATTATAAAGTCTTATTCGATTGCGGAACAATTAGCTTTGAAATGGGTAAAATCTTTATTTTGACCAGATTCAATGTTAGATAACCAATTACTATTTTTTTTTTACATTTCGGTGATCGAACGATCTCATTTTTTTTTAATTAGTGTGGAACGCATGGACGAACAAAGGGACAGGCTGGCATATTATTATTATTATTATTATTATTATTATTATTATTATTGTTGCTGTTGTTATTATTGTTATTATTGTTATTATTATTATTGTTATTGTTGTTATTATTATTATTATTATTATTATTATTTATAATATTATTATCATTAATAATAATAATAATATTATTAATATTATTATTATTATTATTATTATTATTATTATTATTATTATTATTATTATTATTCACTAAGAGTGTTCGCACAGGTTATCAAAGGTTTCTCTGAGAACAACCTGTGGTGTACCCTGGTGCCTGAGTGACAACAAGTCTTCCTAGATTTCCCGTATTCTCCACCTCTTTCAATAAGATTTGCAAATTAATTTGAATCATCGCAACAACCGTTTTCCATTGATTTCTTGTTGATAGCAACCATTGGTTTTTACTGCAATTTGAGTGTCAATAAACATCCCCAAGCCCCAGTTCTCTTCTCACTCATCTAGTAGAGTTACTTTTTTTTGGGGGGGGGGGTATAGACTTACAATGATATTCTTTCAATTTTTTGGATTCTATGTGACATTTCTTTGTGTTTTACCCCCATAAAAGTTTCTATATGTCTGGCTCGCACTTGTGGCTCATATGTTTTAATCTCTGCATTCAAGGGTTTTCCTTAATATTTTAGCCAATTTCATTATTGTTATTCCATTGTATCTTCTCAGCCATTGCTTTGATTCCAATTTCTTCCATTTTTTTTTTTTTTTCAAAGTTTTTCAAAATTGTTCCTAATACTCCTACCATTATTTGTGTTATCTTGACTTTTTCATATTCCATATCCCTTTTAGCTTTCTGGCCAATTCCGTGTATTTGCTCCGCTTCTCAGTCTCCATGATGATGATGATGATGATGATGATGATGATGATGATGATGATGATATTTAATATTAATTTTTGAATCAGTTATAATTCATCTCATCTTTATATTTTATGTATGAATTATTATTACTATCATTCTTCCACTGAGCCAAGCTCAACAATACACTTTTCATAATTTCAGCAAAAGCATATGCATCGCCACTAGAATTGCTATCAGATGAACATGAATAGAGGTTTATCATAATCAGCCCATGAAAAAATCTAGAACAAAATGGATTCATATTTATAATCAACATTATATGCTCCTAGACTTTGCTAACATTATACTGCCAACTTCATTCAAAGATTTTATATTTGATTAATTTGTATTCGGTTGAGCTTGGATGTATATTGCATTTATTTGGTTAATTTTAGATTCATATTGTATTAATTGATTCTAGATTTATATTGTATTTAGTTGATTGTAGTTTATTTGATTGTAAATTAATATTATAGTTGGATAATCCTAGATTTATATTTAGTTGATCGTAGATTAATATAACTTTGGTTGATTCTAGATTCATATTGTATTTAGTTGATTCTAGATTTATATTGTATTGAATTGATTCTAAATTTATATTGTATTGAGTTGATTCTAGATTTATATTGTATTTAGTTGATTCTAGATTTATATTGTATTTAGTTGATTCAAGATTTGTATTATATTTAGTTGATTCTAGATTTGTATTGTATTTAGTTGATTCTAGATTCATATTGTATTTAGTTTATTCTAGATTTATATTGTATTTAGTTGATTCTAGATTTCTATTATATTTAGTTGATTCTAGATTTATATTGTATTTAGTTTATTCTAGATTTATATTGTATTTAGTTGATTCTAGATTTATATTGTATTTAGTTGATTCTAGATTTATATTGTATTTAGTTGATTCTAGATTTATATTGTATTTAGTTTATTCTAGATTTATATTGTATTTAGTTGATTCTAGATTTATATTGTATTTAGTTGATTCGAGATTTCTATTATATTTAGTTGATTCTAGATTTATATTGTATTTAGTTTATTCTAGATTTATATTGTATTTAGTTGATTCTAGATTTATATTGTATTTAGTTGATTCTAGATTTATATTGTATTTAGTTGATTCTAGATTTATATTGTATTTAGTTGATTCTAGATTTATATTGTATTTAGTTGATTCTAGATTTATATTGTATTTAGTTGATTCTAGATTTATATTGTATTTAGTTGATTCTAGATTTGTATTGTATTTAGTTGATTCTAGATTTATATTGTATTTAGTTGATTCTAGATTTATATTGTATTTAGTTGATTCTAGATTTATATTGTATTTAGTTGATTCTAGATTTATATTGTATTTAGTTGATTCTAGATTTATATTGTATTTAGTTGATTCTAGATTTATATTGTATTTAGTTGATTCTAGATTTATATTGTATTTAGTTGATTCTAGATTTATATTGTATTTAGTTGATTCTAGATTTGTATTGTATTTAGTTGATTCTAGATTTATATTGTATTTAGTTGATTCTAGATTTGTATTATATTTAGTTGATTCTAGATTTATATTGTATTTAGTTGATTCTAGATTTGTATTGTATTTAGTTGATTCTAGATTTATATTGTATTTAGTTGATTATAGATTTCTATTGTATTTAGTTGATTCTAGATTTATATTGTATTTAGTTGATTCTAGATTTATATTATATTTAGTTGATTCTAGATTTATATTGTATTTAGTTGATTCTAGATTTATATTGTATTTAGTTGATTCTAGATTTATATTATATTTAGTTGATTCTAGATTTATATTGAATTTAGTTGATTCTAGATTTATATTGTATTTAGTTGATTCTAGATTTATATTGTATTTAGTTGATTCTAGATTTATATTGTATTTAGTTGATTCTAGATTTATATTATATTTAGTTGATTCTAGATTTATATTGTATTTAGTTGATTCTAGATTTATATTATATTTAGTTGATTCTAGATTTGTATTGTATTTAGTTGATTCTAGATTTATATTGTATTTAGTTGATTCTAGATTTATATTGTATTTAGTTGATTCTAGATTTATATTGTATTTAGTTGATTCTAGATTTATATTATATTTAGTTGATTCTAGATTTATATTGTATTTAGTTGATTCTAGATTTATATTGTATTTAGTTGATTCTAGATTTATATTATATTTAGTTGATTCTAGATTTGTATTGTATTTAGTTGATTCTAGATTTGTATTATATTTAGCTGATTCTAGATTTATATTGTATTTAGTTGATTATAGATTTATATTGTATTTAGTTGATTCTAGATTTATATTGTATTTAGTTGATTCTAGATTTGTAATTTATTTAGTTGATTCTAGATTTATATTGTATTTAGTTGATTCTAGATTTATATTGTATTTCGTTGATTCTAGATTTATATTGTATTTAGTTGATTCTAGATTTATATTGTATTCAGTTGATTCTAGATTTATATTGTATTTAGTTGATTCTAGATTTGTATTATATTTAGTTGATTCTAGATTTATATTGTATTTAGTTGATTCTAGATTTATATTGTATTTAGTTGATTCTAGATTTATATTGTATTTAGTTGATTCTAGATTTATATTGTATTTAGTTGATTCTAGATTTATATTGTATTGAGTTGATTCTTGATTTATATTGTATTTAGTTGATTCTAGATTTGTATTATATTTTGTTGATTCTAGATTTATATTGTATTTAGTTGATTATAGATTTATATTGTATTTAGTTGATTCTTGATTTATATTGTATTTAGTTGATTCTAGATTTGTATTATATTTAGTTGATTCTAGATTTATATTGTATTTAGTTGATTATAGATTTATATTGTATTTAGTTGATTCTAGATTTATATTGTATTTAGTTGATTCTAGATTTGTATTATATTTAGTTGATTCTAGATTTATATTGTATTTAGTTGATTCTAGATTTGTATTATATTTAGCTGATTCTAGATTTATATTGTATTTAGTTGATTCTAGATTTATATTGTATTTAGTTGATTCTAGATTTATATTGTATTTAGTTGATTCTAGATTTGTATTATATTTAGTTGATTCTAGATTTGTATTGTATTTAGTTGATTCTAGATTTATATTGTATTTAGTTGATTCTAGATTTGTAATATATTTAGTTGATTCTAGATTTATATTGTATCGAGCTGATGCTAGTTTTATATTGTATTTAGTTGATTCTAAATTCATAATGTATTTGGTTAATTTTTTTATTCATATTGTCGATGATGACCATCGCAGAAGGACTGCTGGCACAAATGTATATTATGATCATATTAAGGGTATAGTCAACATTGTCTGTCCTTTTTGACTTTCGGTTTCTGGTGTCCAATTGGGGTGGATATGTAAACATTGCCAAGTGGACAAGGAAGCTATTCTTAACATGGGGGAGGGGAAGGTTTTCACGTTATCTGGGAGGAAGGTAATCATGAACCAGCTGGACTATATCTTGCTTGTCACAGTCATCCCGTCGGCAGCACAAAAATTGGAAGTCAAAATAGAGCAGACAATATTGACTATAACCCGCATCAACTTACGGTGTGTTATTACAAAGCAATTCATTAAAAAGTAAATCGACTTCAAACGGAGATTTTCTCGGTGTCGCTTTTAACATACAAAATAAAGCTGGTTGAGTGTAGTTTGATTATATCTTCTATATATATAAAAGCCAAACGTCTGTGTGTATGTATGTATGTATGTTTGTTTGTAACGCTAAAACTTTTGAAAGACGGAACCAAACTTGACAAATTTGGTATCATATCGAAGCCCCATCACCCGGATGACAAATATCGAAATTTCACGTCAAACGGACCACTAGAAGTTGGTCAACTGATCAGTTATCTTCGAGGGGGCCCCCAAAAAACCTGTCATTATCTATATATATAAAAGACAAATGTTTGTTTGTAACACTAAAACTTGAGATGAAAGATTCCTCTCCCCTAAGCATAAAACATATGTTCAATATCTGCTTTTGTTTTTTCATTGTTTATACGGTCCCGAGCAACGCCGGGTAGCCCTGCTAGTTTATCATAAAAGTGAATATTAAATGTAAAAGATTATATACATGAAAAGTAATTATAAAATGCTGAATAAGTGTGGGAGGCTGGGATATGGATCTGCAGAATAGATTTCCACATAGGGGTCAATGAGTCAAAGTCGGAGTCGGAGTCGGCATTCTAGGAATTCAATGAGTTGGAGTCGGACTTTCACCATCTGACTCTGCAACTTTGGAATCGAAACCGAAACTCAAACTTATGAAGAACAAAAAAAAAATTATATATATATACTAGACCACCCGTAACCCGTTGGGTCAGTACGTTATATTAGCTATGGAATTCATGTATGAGCGTGACACTTGTGGCATAAAGAAAATAGTTTTTTTTTACATAACAGAAGCATTTCTATGAAAGTATATTAAAATGAAAAAAGAATATAGATAGATTTCTATGAGTCGTTCTGTTTATTATAATTGTTATTTTTTTTTAAATTACAGTCACTGAATTATAAGTGGTTGGTCATACTTATAGGTAAATATGCACTGAACAGGTATCATAATCCTTATTATAGTTAAATTCAAATTTTGATATATCATCTTTTAAATGAAATTGTTAGTTGAAAGTACAGAATAATAAAAAAAACACTCTCCACATGTTAATAATGGCTTTTTAAATAGAAAATGAAAATAAAATGTAACTTTTTTCATTTAATTTAAGCAAACATTCAGTACCCATTGTGTAAAGGAAAACACTATTTAATGTAATAGAAATGTGTGCATTTACCGATTCAGCTTTCCGTTTGGAAATGTAAGCAGACGACTTTAAAAAACATGGGAAGAAGAAAAAGAAATTTTTTGTAATAACGCCCTCTAGTAAAAAGGTCTGCATTAGTTAAGGGGGATAACTCTATCCAGTTTTACATCGGTTACCTTTTTCTCTCTCTCACACATACACGTAACTATTTCTCGCGTACGTAACGAAAACAGAGGGAGTAGGAGTGTTGAAATCTATGAGAGTGAAAGTGAGAGGTGTTTTCTTTGAAACTGCGACAGACTTCACGAAGTTGAATGTTTTTAGCCGTTAAAAAAAAAAAAAAAAACTACGGTTGATTTTATAAAATTATTTATTTATAATGACATGAATTAAAGATTTATCGCGTACGTAACGAAAACAGAGGGAGTAGGAGTGTTGAAAAAAAACAAAAAACTATTTGATCAAATTAAATGAAATTGTTTGTATTAAAAGCGATATAAAAATTCCGGAATTGGAATAACGGATTGAAGACGTTGCTATTTACGCATGCGCAACCGGATGTTGAAAACCGGAAATCTGATTGCAAACATACAAGACCCATAGACTTTTAGTATTATATAGATATATATAGATATATATATATATATATATATATATATATATATATATATATATACAGTGATGATCATATTTATTGGCACGGTAAAATAAAAGTTAAATTTTGTCTAATAAATTCTAAAAAAGGGATTAAATTAAAGAAAATAACAAAGTATATTATGTATTTTTAACTGGCCTTTCCGATGCAGCAATCGGATTTTAGAAAAAGTAAATAACAAAGGAACAACAAACATAATTGCAAAAAACCCTTGTTCAAAATTATTGCCATGATTTATTTAATAATCAATTGTATAGCCTTTGGCCTTGATTACCTTCCTCAATCGCTTTTCATAGTTTACAACCAAGTTGTTGCACTCTTCAGTAGTAATTTTAGCCCACTCTTCCTGACAATAATCCTCCAATTGAATAAGATTCTTAGGCTTCCTTTGCATTACCCTCAATTTTAATGTTCTCCATAAATTTTCAATTGGATTAAGGTCTGGGCTTTGTGATGGCCACTCCAAAACATTAATATGATTGTCCTCAAGCCATTTCTTAGTCAGTTTAGCCGAATGCTTTGGGTCATTATCTTGCATGAACCACCAACGACGACCAAGTGAGAGCTCTTTAGCAGAGTCTTTCAGGTTTTCATCCAATATTTTAACATAATCTTCCTTTTTTATGCTACCTGTGACCTTAACAAGTCGCCCTGGTCCAGAGGCAGCAAAGGATCCCCAAAACATCAAACTGCCTCCACCGTGCTTCACTGTGGGTATGGTGTTCTTAGGCAGGAAAGCTTCGCCAGATTTTCTGTAAATATAAGACACTTTATTATGGCCAAATAACTCTATTTTCGTTTCGTCAGTCCATAGAACACGTTTCCAGAATGCAACATCTTTATCAATATGACGTTTTGCAAAGGCTAGCCTTGCTTTCAGGTGCATAGGTTTCAATAAGGGAGTCTTTCTCGGACGACATGCTTTTAAACCAGCTCTCTTCAAAACTCTACCAACTGTATGTCGAGATATATTCACTCCAGAGGTGCTCTGTTCATCAACAATCTCCCCAACAGAGATCCTTGGGTTTTGTTTTACTTGTCGAACAATTTTCCGTTTATCTCTTGGGGAAAGAATCCTTTTTCTCCCTCTACCCTCTAAACTCATAACGTGGCCTTGCGATTTGAACTTGTTTATTATGGCTCTAACAGTGGATTTGGGAAGGTTTAGCTTCTTTGAAATCTTATCATAGCCCTCCCCATTGGTATGGCATGCTACAACAAGCTTCCTGACGTCTTCGTTGTGTTCCTTAGTTTTAACCATGGCGATTGAAAATTATAATTTAGTCACTTATAATAGTTTAAATAAATCGCTATCTAAAAATTATCTGAAAAAAATTATTCACTGAATTAGCGTTAAACAAGCATAATATGGCTATAAAAAAGTTCAGAAAGCACGTAAACCGGAAATTGATTGATATTATACTGATACTAAAAGAAAAACAAAGCCGTACCAATAATTTTGAACAAGGGTTTTTTGCAATTATGTTTGTTGTTCCTTTGTTATTTATTTTTTCTAAAATCCGATTGCTGCATCGGAAAGGGCAGTTAAAAATACATAATATACTTTGTTATTTTCTTTAATTTAATCCCTTTTTTAGAATTTATTAGACAAAATTTAACTTTTATTTTACCGTGCCAATAAATATGATCATCACTGTATAGATATATATAATTTTGGCGCCATCAGCTAAAATCAAAACCAAAACTTATCAAGAATTCTTGGTAAAATTATTTATAAAAAAAAATAGATGAGTTCAGTGCCATCAGCTTTAATCAGAATCGAAACCAAAACTTGTGAAGTCCATAGTATCACATGCTAACATTCAAATCTTTTTAAATAAAAAAATAACTATGTGCAAAGAATCAGAAGAATTCTAACCGTTTCCACCGGGATTTATGAATTTATGTTCTGTTGATTTTTTAAAACCAAAAAATTTGAGTTTCTGCTAGTACAGAGAATTCTCTCATTATTAACATTCTCCCAAAATATCTTTTTCGATTTAATAAACTGGGAAAAGAAAATATTTCTAATAAATTAGGAAAACTTATTTATAAAATCAATTTTTCTTTCTTCCTCTCCTCCCACCTCAAAGTAAAAAAAAATGAATCACTTATTTTGAGTCATTAAGATATTCCTCGTTTACATGAGAAAATTAAAAAAAAAACTTAAAAAAAAAACATAAATATATAAAATATAAAAAAATCCTGGCATCATTAAAAGTGCATGCAGGTAGTATAGGTATTCAAAGTAAAAATTTGACCTGAATTTCCAAACATGCGCACACACAATCTCATGCACATATATATATATATATATATATATATATATATATATATATATATATATATATATATATATATATGGATAAAATATCAATACGAAAAATATATAAATGTCTATATCTTTTCTGTATTTATTTCCTATATGTTGACGTGTAGGAATACAAAAAGTCTTTTGAAAAAAAAAAACGAAAATGTTTCTTCCTAAAGCACATATTTTCGACCAATCCTTTGGTCTTCTTCAGTGTGAATGATGGAAACATGAGTGTAGAACGGACAGGGTTAGTAGCAGGAGGGGCACGGTTATAGCCAATGAGGTTAAGATCTATCTGAATATGACCCTTCCAGTTTTTGACTTGGAATGGTCAGCAACTTGTGTAGCCTATTTTAATATTGTTAATGAGCAATACTAGTATAACTTGACTGCATGCTAGTGTATGTATATATATATATATATATATATATATATATATATATATATATATATATATATATATATAACTATTTTATTTACTCACATAAAATAAATATATGAAAGTATAAATTTATGCATAAACTTTAAGTATTTACTTCAAAAGTGCTCAATACGTAGATAAAGCTAGTTAGTAATTTATAAAATATATATGGCGATTAAGCTACACTGAATATTCGGCGTTTCATCAACTCTAGGACTCCTCAGGATTATGCACGAATTTTTCGCAAAAATTCGCGCATAAGTCTGAGGAGTCCTAGAGTGGATGAAACGTGGAATATTCAGTGTAGCTTAATCGCCATTTATATTTTATATATATATATATATATATATATATATATATATATATATATATATATATATATATATACTAGCAGGCAGTATTGCTCATTAACAATACTGAAATATGACAAAATTGAAATAATAAAAACACAACTGTTGGAGTTATCTAAATCTACAAAATTCTTACTTTAAATGAAATAAATTACTGCATAACCTCATACTGATATAAATGGATAGCACAACCGTAATGCTGTTAATCTTCTTTCTCTAAATCACATGGAAGAAATTCATTCAAATTCAACACAGTAAACATAAGTAATCTTCCTTTGTATATAGAAACATTAATGCAGCTTTCTTTTTTATATATATAACAAACAAGAACCAGGCGATAACTGATTTTTCCAAGTTAATTTTAATTATAAAAAGTTTTAGCATAAAAGGGTTTTACTCAAAATTCGTAGAAGAAAAATTGATAAAATTAAAATCTTGCACTTATAATATATATATATATATATATATATATATATATATATAATTAAATCAGTAGAACTTTCAAACTTAAACCTAAATAGCAATATATCTGACAACTCGATATTTGATCCTGACTAGTAATTATTTTCATTTTTTAGCGCATTATTTACATTAAAAAAGTGTAATTCGCTTTAGTATTTTTTCTAAAATACTTATTCTGCTAAGGAAAATTTAGAGACAATTTTAAATCATTGTATTATCTCGCATATAAAGTTACGTTGTCAGATTTTTAAAGTCAGACCCAAATTGCATTTAAGCTAAATAATCAAACTTTCCCTTATGACTAACCAATTTTTTTTTTATTGTATCATATTATCTATGGGATAAGTAAAGCAACATTTTGTGTTGATATATTTCAAGTAAACTCTGAAACCACTAAACTTTGAAATTTGGAACAGAGATTCTATGTATAAAAGCAGGTATCATAGGCTATATATCTAACATATGAAGCTATATTGCTTGATTTTCAAATAGCATTTAAATTGAAAAATCAAACTTTATTTCTGATGAGCCAATTTACATTTGTTATTGTTGTACTATGTTATTGGCAATATAATAACATAATTGACTACAATGAAATATTTTAAAATAACCACGTAAAAATAAAAATCAACAAGATAGACAGCTCATTTTAAACTGAAGAATATAATAAGAGTTGCCTACCTTAAGTTTTAAAATGTGCAAACAAATAAAAAATTAAAAACTAAAATAAATTGCCATTGAACCAAAATCAACAGAATCTATGCCATTTCTAAAATAGCCTTTTGAGTGTTGATTGCGATATGTTGTTAATCTTATGCATATAAGTCTACCCTTCCAGGTTTTACATTTTCTCTTTGAGAAGAGGTTAGTTCATTGCTAATCACCCCTATCAGGTAATCCCCATGTATTTTTTGCAGGCCAGAGTGCTTATCTTTGGGGGCTCTGGATCTTCAATCCCACTTTTTGACCCTAGTGTCTCATCTTCTCACCGTGGGAGAAAATACAGACTTCACTGTATCCTGAACAACACCGGACAGATAATCTTGAAATATTTGTTGAGTCGTCTTCTAAAGTCATCAAGTTTTACACATTCTCTTCATCGTTTCCAATCCTCTAATAATATTGTTCATCATCCAACTGCCAATCTCATTAACTCTTATCCTCACATGACTTTTGGCCTTGGTTAGTGGTGACTCATTAATATAAGAATTAAAAATAATATATAATATTAGGTTGGGTTATTTTATTTAACAGTATATTAACCTTTTTAGTTCTTTCATACTGGGAATTATTTTTTTATACTTTTGTAAAAGAACCGTTATAAGTTTTTTCTGTTGTTTTTTTTTTTTGTTTTTTTTTTTACAAAGTTACCACTTATCAAGATCTGGAGGCCACTCGAGGATAAGGGTTAACGAGTGTACGGTAGTCAATGGGAAAAGATCGTAGTAATCATCAGGCAAACAGAATAGAGTTCCGCAGGCGTGCAATTCTAAGAAAGAAGCTTTGTCCATAGAAATCATGTTTAAGTTTAGACACAGATAACTAATGGGGGAAATTATTGATAGTGGTTTAAGATAGACGAGTGCTTTTTGCGAAAGTTTGGCAAAGGGGGAGGACTATAGATTGGCGGTCAGACAAGCACTTGCCATGAAAATAATGATAGAGTAGAGACAGGCTCGTAACGTCTCTTCTGTGGGAAAGAAGTTGCAGGGAAGAGAAAAGGGCATCCCTGCTTAGCTTGAAAGTCTATTTTGAACTCTGTCAAGGCAAGGTAAAGTGCTTCTAGCAGCTCCTGCCCAGATGTGGCAACAGTACTCCATCCTAGGACATACTTGGCTCTTATACAGGTAGAGATAGCTACTGGAGCTGTAGAATGATCCTACCATTTTTCCAGTGACCTTGGCAACAGATTTGATGTACATGTTCTATTTCAGAAACTTGTCAAAACATGAAGCCTCTTCAAGACAAGAGCTACTCATTTCACTTGATGCCAGACGGAGATCAGAGCGTTGATGATGTAAAGATAGAAGCTTGGTTTTAGATGCATTAAAATTAACCAGCCAATTCCTTTCCTCATTGCACCATGTGTTTAAGATCAGAGGAGAGAGAATTAGAGAAATTTTGGTCATTTATAGCCTTTGAAGTGTTGCTATAGATGGTAGTGTCGTCCGCATAAATGTCTACGAATGATCTTAGGAAGTTGTGCTATTTAATCTATAAATGGTCAGAATGAGGGGGTTAATACCTTTTTCCACGTTTTATTAGTTATTCACAGAAAAATCAGGTGATGTTCAGGACTGAATGAGGAACAGTATTATGTCAATTTTTATTCTGGTCATAAAATCATATTACATTTTTTTTTTTCTACTGCCTTCCCACCTTTTTTGTCAGGCATCTATAATATAAATCTTATCTGTCTGTTTAAATGTATGCATGTATGTCTATCTAAAAATTTCGACAGAGGCGACGGATTTTCACGAGACAGTATCATTTTACAGCTCGACGTCTCAGACGACAAATATCGAAAAATTGGCCAAAAACATTAATTCCTTCACCCTATACTGGGCATTTTCTACAAGAAGGAGTTGATTTTTTGGGAGCCATTTTTGCGCGTCATCGTATTGGTTGGATTGATTTCACCTAATTTTAACGTTCTGAACTTCCGGTCGCTTCATAGAGTAGCGGTAAGACGCCAGATTTTATTTCACTTTCTTTTCCGCCGTCACGTCACAGGTTCGAGCCTGCCTGCCTGCCTACTATCATTTTTTTAATTTTATTTTGCTGAATACACACCTCCAAACATCCGAGCAACGCAGGGCACACAGGCTAGTTCAAACATAATCGGAAAATTTAGAAAAATCTTGAATTATTGTTTTAGACATATGATTTAAATTTTATTGAAATAGGATATATATCAATGAGGCATATTGTTTACATGGACTAAAAGTCAATCTTTTTTGAAAAGTGCTCATACTTGTGCAGAGCTTTTATATAAATAAAATTATGTAAACATTTTAAGAAGTCCATGCGAATCGATTGACGTTTCAACATTTTCATGTCATGTGAAACACACAGTCAAAAAATAAAATAAAATTTACTCAGAATGTCACAAAAAAGACGAGAAGGACCTCTTTCATCTCCCTAAGTGGTCGAACCAGACGGAAATGAAAGGGGTTATTGTCAACCAAAATGATCTAAAAGAAAAAGGAAGGGGTCGTCGAAATACACAATTCTTGACAGCACCTGTTTCGTACCGCAGAACCATTCATGTAATTATTATGACAATTTTTTGAATTTATTCCGCCTTGAACTCATCAGAAAAAAAAGAACTTATCAACTTTAAAAGAAAATAAAGAAATATAGGCATGATTACAAAATCCGAAAATTGGAATATATATATATATATATATATATATATATATATATATATATATATATATATATATATTCCAATTTTCGGATTTTGTAATCATGCGCATATTATTTTTTTATTTATTTATTTTTTTTTTACACAGTGATCACCACTTATCAAGGCCCGGAAGCCACTCAGGGATAAGGGTTATTGCAAGTACATTACGTTAGTGAGGAGATTTGCTGAAGTGTTTACTTAAGGGGGCGGTTCATTAGGAATTTGTTAACATTGGACTTGAAGACATCCAATTGTAGTCCGGAGGGAAGCAAGCAGACGGAACAGAGTTCCGCAGGCGAGCAGTTCTAAGAAAGAAGCTTTGTTCATGGAATCCGCGTTTTGATTTAGGCACAGATATAGAGTGGGGGAAATTTTTCACAGTGGATTCAGCTAGACGGGTGTTTTTCGTGAAAGATTGGCGAGGGGGGACCAGAGATTGGAGTTTAGACGAGCATCTGCCATGGAAATAACGATAAAACAAGGACAGGCTCGCAACGTCTCTTCTGTGGGAGAGGTTGCAAGATAGAGAAAAGGGCATCCCCCACTAAGCCACGAAGTCTATTTTGTATTTGTATATATATATATACACACACACACAAAACAGTAGAATTGGGTTTTACAACAATTTCAGAAAAAGAGTGGAGAGATGAAAAGACAGACAGAGAGAGAGAGAGAGAGAGAAAGAGAGAGAGAGAGAGGGGGGGGAGAGACTGTGTGTGAAGAGTAGTATGATAGATATTGTGGCAGTCATCTGCACCGATGAAGGTTAGCAGTAATACAAAAAAGTGTGGTTGGTTCTACACAAAGCCTTCACCACTATAAACAAATCATCTGTGTGCATTTCCGAGTAACTTAGTTGTTGTGGCGGAACCTCATACGGGAGAGTCCATCATATATATATATATATATATATATATATATATGTATATATATATATATATATATATATATATATATATATATATATATATATATAAACGTTAATTCCATGCATTTTAGCATATCTCTCTCTATATATAAAGCGAGAATGTAAATCTGTAAAGAATAGAACAATTTCTGTGGGAAATCTTAAGTGGGAGAGCTCAATGCGTAGCATAAATAAAAGTTAAATGAAAACCAGCACAAATTTAGAAGTTTGTATTATGGTTTTCATCTAACTTGTGTGTGTGTGTGTGTGTGTGTGTGTGTGTGTGTGTGTGTGTGTGTGTGTGTGTGTGTGTAAATCTGCCAGTATATATTTTAATAATAATATAATATAAACTCCAGCTAAACAAGGGTGAAAAAAAAAGAAGAAAATCTAAAAGTGGTTTCAATTTTCCAGTGAAATTGTTGTGAAATCCAATTCCACTGTTTTCAAAAATAACCCTGGGAAATGAATTCTGTGTAAACAAAATTCAAAATTTTGGAGTTTTGATTTGAAGAAAGATATAAATTAAAGGAACGCTTTTAGGAAAAAAAAAAAAAAAAAAAAAAAGACGAAAATTACTCTGTCAGATTCGCTTTAAACATATATAAAACGAGCATTTTACCTTTTGGAGAATCAACAGGCGTGAGACTTTGTAGAGTGTCCATTTTGATTTAAGCAAGTAAACAAGGAGTGGATAAAGGAAGAGCGAGAGAGAGAAAGACAGAGAAAGGAGGGGGAAATAAATATGAGAGAGAGAGACAGAGACAGAGAGAGAGTGTGTGTGTGTGTGAGTGAGTATGTGGAGGAAAAGAGAAGAGAAAGAGAGTAGGAGATTGACTGGATTTGTAACAAAGAGGGAGAGCCAGATAGAAAAAGACAGAAAAAGTGCATATATATATATATATATATATATATATATATATTAATATATATATATTAATATATATATATATATATTAATATATATATATTAATATATATATATATATATATATTAATATATATATATTAATATATACATATATATTAATATATATGTATATATATATTAATATATATATATTAATATATATATATTAATATATACATATATATTAATATATATATTAATATATATATATTAATATATATATATATATATATATATATATATATATAAAGAGAGAGAGAGAGGAGGGAGGATATATAAGGATGTGTAATGGGAACACGGAGAAGGAAGTAGGAAATAGAGAGCGAATTTGTGTGTGTATGAGAGATAGAGGGAGTAGATAGGGAATATATGTGAAAAGGAGAAAGAGTCAAAAATAGAGAAAAGGTAGAAGTGAAATATGTGTGTGAGAGAGAAAGAGAGTGGAGAGACAAAAAGACAGACGCAGAGAGAAACAGCGTGTGTGAAGAGTGTGATAGAGGGGGAGAGTGGTAGATAGGGAGAGAGACAGACAGAAGAAATTAATTATGAGCGATACAAATAGAGGGAGAGAAATGAATGTATGCGTGAGAGAGGGAGAGATAGAAAGAAATCGAGAACAAGAGAGAGAGAGATGAAGGGAGGGGGGATCAATGTATGTAAAAGATCAAAATAATAGACAAAAATAAACGGAGAGAGAGAGAGAGAGAGAGAGAGAGAGAGAGAGAAAGAGAAATTAATCATTAATAATAAACAATGGGCAATTTGTCATTATGAATAGTTCTTCATTTGTTGAGGTCGGTCAAAAAATTGAAATGTGGATTATTTTATCTTTATTTTTACTTAAAATTAAAGAAAGTAAATTCATAGTAAAAAAAAAACTGCCAAATTTGGGTTATGATGCAACGACCAAAATGGGTCAAGCCTTTTTTCAATTATCCTCCTCCTCCGCCTCTTTTTCTTTATTCTGATTCATATTTACCCATCCCCATGAGGACAAATTTATTTAAAAATAAGAGAAAAAATATTATCCAAGATACCCAAAAATGCATACTTTAATTTTAACAGAAGCACCCCCCCCGTTAGCTTAAACTCACCTAAATTAGTTTAACCTCTCCCGGATACCACGCACACCCTTCGTCCATCACTCTCCTATATACCCGTTACCTTAATATCTTCCAATTATCCCCTTAGCTAGATGTTGCATTGAAATGTTGGCAAATGTTTGCCAATTAGCCCCCTAGCTTCTCTTCTGAGGAGAAACATTAGGCTTCGAAATACCTTGGTATAAAGAGCACATACCCCCTCCAATTATAGTTTTTTTTTCTTATTACATCGACAAATAAATTTGTGTAGACCAATATATGGCTTTGTCTTGTCTATAATGCTCTCTCTCTCTCTCTCTCTCTCTCTCTCTCTCTCTCTCTCTCTCTCTCTCTCTCTCTCTTAGATATATATATATATATATATATATATATATATATATATATATATATATATATATATATATATATACCCGTGTGTGTGCCGAGAACAAGTTGTTTGGTTATTTTCCACCATTCAACGAAACATGTGTAAGACGAATTATACTACTAATAAAATAAAATGAGTGTGATGTAAATGCATCTTTGGTTTGGTATGTTTACTTCCGATATATATGCTCTGAAAAGTGTGAATTCATTTTTATTGAGTTTAATTGATTGTAATAATTTTGGAAAAAAACTATTGAAATATACATTAAAAGTATATATATATATATATATATATATATATATATATATATATATATATATATATATATATATGTATATATGTATATATATATATATATATATATTATATATAACAATTTAAGGCTGTAAATTATACTTTATATGGATTCATTGTTCAACAGGATACTCAAATAAGAAATATTAAAATTTCCTTAATCCGCGGAGTTTCAAAGAAATTTGTTCTTTTCATCAGAGGAAAGATATTAGCAACTCAATATTATAGCGAAGCTATGAATTTGCTGGTACTAGCATGGACTGGAACTGCATTGTATGAAAGCTAGTTATAAATGCAAAAAAAAAAAAAAATTTTAGTGCAAAGAGTTCATGAAATGGGAAAAGAAATGAAAGATTAAAAATGTGAATTAAAGATTAAAACCCCAGATGAAAAGATACGGAGTGATTAGAAATTTCCAAGAGGAAATTATCATAAGAGTCAATAATAAAAAGAAGTCGGAAGTTGATAAACAGATCCAAATTAAAAATCCAAAATATGTATAATCCAATCCTAATATGGAGGCATGTGTCTTAAATGCATCAATGGTTGATTCTGAACCATTCTTCTATGGCGCAAAAAGCCAAATCCTTTGTTTTAAATTAAAACAGGTTTTAAGCGATTTTAACAAAACTTTTAATAACGTTGCTGACGGTTAATATTTTAAAAGAAGGAAGACCAAACTTGCTAAAATAAATCAGATTCATCTCGAGTAGTTTAAGTGAAATTGTTTTATTCTGTTTAGATCATTCAAACTCCTTTTTTTATATAGTTGGGTGCTTCTACAGTATAAAGACGAAAAATATTTGAGTTCCGAGTAAAACAGATGGTACCTACATAATTGTCAGTTATCAAATAGTAAAATATCTCAATATTACGAAAAACGATAAGGTTAAAAAATAATTATCATGAAAAAAAAAGAAGAAATTTGTAAAATGATGTTTTTCACTAGATAAACCAAAAGAAAACATTTACCTCCCCTGTCAGAAATGTCATAAGTTTTGAATTTCTATAATAAATTCACGTCACGTGACGCAGTAAAATCAACATGTCGAACAAATCATAATTTTTATTTGAAACTGTTTTTCATAAATAATTATTTTTCTACCCTATCGTTTTTTGTAGTATTTGGATATTTTACTATTTGATTCATGGAAATTACGTAGGCTCCATTTGTTTTGCTTGAAATTGAATATTTTTCGTCTTTATGCTGTAGAAGTACCTTTAGTTGTTATTCGCACAACGTTTCAGCCGATGTAACCTCTGACATTCTTTACTTCAGGTTAATCTTTTCAAATTCAGGAATCTTTATCTTGAACTCGGGAACCTGGTCGAAATTTCGAACTGGCTCCTTAACCTAATCCACAGGAGTAGTTTGTTGTCGTTCCGTCAACCATAACCAAATAAAAGTTTTAAGTAATTTTAATGTCTAATTTATTCTTAGCTATTACCGTCTATATAGTGAGGATTAAACCTTCAACTTTCAGACGACTGTTACTAAGAACAGATTGTCACTCAACGCTTTTATCTATTGTGCCGCTGTTTAAAATATTCCCGAGTTCAAGAATACCGGAGGTTACATCGGCTGAAATGTTATGAGAATGATAACCAAGATGAGAATAGTAGTCCGAATAATCGAAATAATAAAAAATATAGATCTTTATCTAAAAAAAATTCTGAAACTTTCAGAATTGTTCTGTTTCTTGTTTAGCTTTATTTTGAATTTCAATTTTGGGCGGAAAAAAATGAATAAAGACCACAATTCCGACAACCATACGTCATGGTACCATTCATAAGGGATGTCGCAGATGTAGGGGTCGGCTCATACTGAACACGAAAAAAGGAATAAAAAGGCAAGTTACAGCGGTTCTTGATAACTAGGCCTCCTACTCCATATATAAGAATTATAATAGGAATTGTCACTCGTGCATCGGCCTGCACAGTCACTACAGACAGTGTCCCAGGTGCGTCACTCGAGGTCACATTTGTTATGGTCTTCTCTATCGATAATGATACCTAACATATATTGGCTTGTTCTGTTCTTGCCTGTTGCTTATTAGTATTGCGTTTAATTTTAATTCATCCAATCATGTATGGGCAAGTAACAATCATATCGAAGGTCGCTTGATGGAACACAAACTTTATCAGAAAAATCATTGTGTATGTGTGTGTGTGTTTGTATGTCCAGTTAAAAGTAAAAACATATAAAAAAAAACACGTACAAAGTTGGTAAGTTCTTGATCGGTGTTACCTTGTGTTGTAATATTTTTTATATAATTGGAGAGTAGATATTTACTTGCTGCCCTACCTTAACAAGATGTGACACAAGGTCGAGAAAGTGGGGGTGTCAAACAAGCTCCTCTAAAGGAGAGCCACTCTTGCCTAGAAAAAACTGGTCCGGGCGCTTTAGGCAGCAAGCAATAAACTTATCCTATCCAAGAGCCGGGTGACAAGAGCCTGGGAGGATAGACCTCCTAGGTAATACTCAGGCAGTGTACCTCAGTTTGACAGGTACTGGGCCAGTTCCTGGCCCCGCACCTGTCGTGCTGATTGTCATGAAGGGATTCTTGACTGGTACTTTTTACCCAAGTCTCCAAGCAACCGAAGCGGCAAGAAGAATTCATCCTTCAACATTAAAAATAATGGGAGCGTATGATTAAAGAAAATTGGAAGGTTCTACTTATAGACACTGGCGATACTCACCAATCAAATGGAGCCACGTTCTGCTAGCAACCAATTAGAAATCGGAATCTCTCCATAAAATACTGGATCTTTTTAGAATTCGAGCACATAATTTTTTATGTCTACACGAGAAAAATCTTTGCTCTTCGTTTGCAAATTTTAAAGATCAAGACTTACACAGATTAGCTACCACACGGAAAACTTTGTTTTTCATTTTCGGACTAATACAGATTAGCTACCTATCGAAAACTCTTCTAAAATTAAACATAACTTTCTATAATGTGACTGTTATGCTTGAACCGCGTTCATTAAAGCTCAAACTTCTCCTGCACCCTCCCTGCGCCGTCCGGCACCATCGAAAAGAAAGAAACAAAAATAATTAAGCTATTCTTTCTGTTTTAGAAAAACGCATTTATTACCATTACTTTCTAAACAATGCTTCTTTTTTTTTTAACTGTTCATTTCGTCTGACATGAGATTAACAAAACCCTGCTGTATCGACACCAGCTTAAAAGTGTCTCATAGCATGGTCATATGTCCATCTTCTGTCGCAGCGTTTTTCTTTCTGCTCTACTACACGCCGACCATTTCTCGTCTTTGACTTTACACGTCCATCTTGTTCAACAGCACCTTTTCTTCTGCTGACTACGTGTTGTCCTTTTTTTGCCTTTTCTTGTCGTGCAAGTTCACACACACTTCCTAATTTACATATGTGCTTTTTTTCGGCTACTGCTGCTAATATCCTCACAAGCCAGCTATCTTACAGCTCCTGCTGATATTTTTCCACGCGCTCATATGTGCTATGTTACATTTCAATTCAAAACTCTGGATGAATAATATCTAAAATTAAAATAAAATATTCATTCTTCAATAGTCAACTGAGCCAGATTTCGCCAGAGAGTGGGAGGGTTTTTTTTTTCAGTCATTTTCAATGTTATTTATATAGCATTTTTGATGAGGTCGGATGAAGTCAGTTTTCCAGGTGCAACTTTCCGAACACACAATGCTCCTCCCACCTCTCATGTCTGATCTCCATATTTTTTTGGCCTGGAATCACTCATCTTGAATCAGTAGAAGGCTCGCTAAAGGAAGCGAATCGGTTTTAATACCTTTTCTGTGCTTACAACAGTGAGCTGACATCTTGGAGTAATACCGGGAAGAAATTTTTTATTCTTTTTTTGAACTATGACGAATGTGTTTACCAACAGATTTTGGTTTGAGGGCACAGGGAGGGTGAACATATCGGCGGGCAATTTAAGAGAAAAGAATCCGTGGGAGAGAAATCCATTTTTCAAGGTAGTCTTATTCTTTCTTTTATAAATGAGCCAATTATATCAACCCTGGAGGTCTTGAAATATAAGACATATGTTGGGTGTAAACTTTATACATGCACCCCCATATATATATATATATATATATATATATATATATATATATATATATATATATATATATATATATATAAAGTAATCTTGATTTTTCCCCAAATCTAGTTTCAATAGGAAAATATCCGAACACTTCCTATACAAATCATTTACACTCAACACGTGCAGCACTTCATAAAGCATTTTTCATGAAAGCATGCGTATATTTCACTCCTGTTTACGAATTATTACGTTTATTCCGAAGAAACTGATTCTCTCAAATATGTATTATCACAAAGAAATTTCTAATGGTTTCACTCACTCGCATACAACTCTTTGACATTTATATTTTTTCAGGATTTTTTTTCTTTTAATAATCTACTATTGATTTTTTTTCAACTTAAATAGGTATTTCTTATATTTTTTCAGGCAACACAGAATACGGGTTCTGTATATATATATATATATATATATATATATATATATATATATATACATATATATAATGTGTATATGTATATGTATATCTATGTGTATGCCTGGGTGAACGTCTGTACACAAGTATAGCTATGTCTGGATTTATATGAGTGTATGTGTTTGTATATATATATGTGCCTATGCCCGAAGTACAATTGACACTGAAAATAAGGTTAAACATAACCACTGCCAAAAACATCATGTTAGGAGCCCCCCCCCCCCACCTATATATATGAATTTAACGGAACTACAAGAACCCCTGACTCATTAGAACTTCACCTTCATAATCTTTAACCTTTAAACCCCTATATCGGTCAAACCACGTTTAAACTCCTAGACATCCTACTAACCATATAACTATAAATATAACACAATCTAATTATAAATACCCTAGCTTTACTAATAACCCTTACTACTTACATTTATGTCTCCAATAAATATAAATTCAACCAATATATACACAAAAAAACTACTTAAGTAAATGAAAATCAATCCTTAAAGACATCTACATCTGCACCGCATTTAATTTACAATCATCATTTTTCCTTCCCTTCCTCCTACTATCGCTATCACTTTCACTTCTTCATTTCTAATTAAAATTTTTTTAGCAAAGCTAATCCATACAGACCCCTAAATATTAACCCAACAGCATGTATTTGAACATATCTTACAATGCGTCTACCTAACCTCGCATTAATAACTATACCCCTATATTTATTTATTTATCCTAACTTTACTTTATTTACTTAGTATAAATGCGCACATGTCTATGTATATATATATATATATATATATATATATATATATATATATATGTCTGTATATGTGTATATATTATATCTTTATGAATATGTATATTTATATAATTGCGTATGCGTATATATGGGTACATGTGTGTGTATGTATGTATGTATGTATGTATGTATGTATGTATGTATATGCACATCAGTATCTTACCGGAGATCTATGTCTCCACGTATGTGTGTGTGTGTATATATATATATATATATATATATATATGTGTGTGTGTGTGTGTGTGTGTGTGTGTGTATATATATATATGCATATGTATTTATGTATATGAGTATGTGTGTATGTGTGTGTATGTTTGCATTTAGATGCATGTATGTTTGCATGTGTATTGTATGTATATATGTTTATGTGCGTATGTATCTGTGTATGGATGTGTAGATATGTACATATGTATGTGTGTGTATGTATGCGTATATGCGCGTATGTTGGCATATGTATTAACTCTTAACTACCTAAAAGCAACTCGCTGTCAACCCAAATGAATGAATCGTAGCTACTACGAATATTCGAAATGAAATCCCTTACTTGCCAAGCACATATGACACGTACAAAAGTCCTTTCTCCCCCCCTCTCTCTCTCTCTTTCTTCTATCTATCTCTCATCTATTCTATATACTCCAGTGCCGGCATAAACAACTAAAAGCAGTCAAATCTTAAAACCTAAAATCGAAATTCACCCCCTCCCTCCCCCTCTTTTTCACCTCCCTCTCTCCCTCCCCCCCCCTCCCTATATCCATATATCTCCACCCACGCCTACCTGAATCTGCTACTCCCCACACATACTACAATCTAATGTATCTTAACCTTCAAAACTTAACTATTGTCGATACCCGTCTCCCTCCCCCTTATTATCTCTTACCCCTTTTTTCTCGCATTTTCTCTAAAACCCTTCTTCCAAATAACAGCAATCATTTCTGTAAAGTCTGATGAGGCTGCTGGATTGTAAACATGGTCCAACATCCGAAACATATGTAACCAAAGAGATAAAACGGTAATAAAAAGATAAAACACATATTTGCTCTGCAACAGTATTGAATACTCTATTCAGGTTTTTACTAATTACCAGTTTTTACTATATATATATATATATATATATATATATAGTAATTTATAAAATGTATATGGCGATTAAGCTACACTGAATATTCCGCGTTTCATCAACTCTAGGATTCTTCGGGCTTATCGCATAAGCTTATGGCATAAGCCTGAAGAATCCTAGAGTGGATGAAATGCGGAATATTCAGTGTAGCTTAATCACCATATACATTTTTTAACTTACTAACTAGCTCTACCTACGTATTGAGCGCTTTTGAAGTAAATACTTAAAGTTTACGCATAAATCTATACTTTTATATATTAATTTTAGGTGAGTAAATTAAGTAGTTATATATATATATATATATATATATATATATATATATATATATATATATATAAAGAGAGAGAGAGAGAAGGGGAGGGCGGCAGAGAGAGAGAGAGAGAGAGATTTACAAAGAAATATACTTCAGAGATATGTTTGTAGGAAATCACCATATTATCAAATTTAAGTATAATTTCCTAAATATGAATAAAATATAATTTCTACCGAAACATAACTTATTGAGAGACAAAAATTCTACAGGTTCAGATCCCCTGCATATTAAGTTTCAAATCTCTAGACTAAAAATTGACAAAGAAGTTTAGTAGAGACTATTCGCCAGACAGACAAACAGACAAGGTCACTCGCTTTTTGTTTGTAAACGAGCTGTTTAAGCACTATAAAAGTGATGGACGAATGTTTGTTTTAAATAGACAGTTGTCGAGGTGATTTGCAGGCGCAGCTCCCGTGAGTCGATGGGTAGAACTCCCAACTGTCAACGCGGTGGTTCTAGGTTCAGTCCTCGGCTTGGGAGAGGTGCTAGTCTAGTGGCACTGATTAGTTGTGATACAACGAAACAGTACTGTATGTCGATGACTACAAATATATATATATATATATATATATATAATCGTCTCCACCAAACTTCTTTGTCAATTTTTGGTTTAGAGATTTAAAACTCAATATGTATGGGATCTAGACATGTAAAACAAATTTGATTTGGTCTTTAGTAGGTAAAAATAGCTGCTAAGAGGTCAAAATTGCAAAAAAAAAACATGGAAACTGACAGGCTTTCTTTTTAAATGATTTTGTATGTCTGCTTTAGCAAAAATGTCCTTAAAACTTAGCAAATAAGGTAAACAATAAGTAACTTGCTCGTCTCTGTTTGCCATAAAATACTTTGGGGCATGAGGAGAGGAGACTTGTGAAACAGATGTAGACAAGGTAGCGGAAATGCACCCACATAGACCCCAAAGCCCCACGTTCAAACACGTATTCACACAGAACCGACAATACTTACTTAACCAACACGATCCCCACCGAAAAGAGGCCAAATCTGCCAGGAAGATCCGTACAGGATAGTTTCAACAGAATTTGGTAGACCACCTATAGGGCAGATCACGATAAAAAATAGCTTTGATAGCCATAGCGAAGTATCAAGTATTGAGCTAAAGACAAGATTTGAATTCCACTACAAACTCATGTAGTGAGTTCAATTTCGGCTGTACCTGCATGTTACGTTTTACGTATACAGTCAAGGAGTTGGGGCCGGACATTACAAAGGCGTCACCAGGCTTCTACATGTCACTGGGTGCAGCTGATATTAGATATTTAAACTATCTTCTTTTCTCATTCCTCAGTACTAGGACTTATACTAGAGTCTTTGGGACATACAATCAAGGTGTTCGCCTCTAGTATCACCAGGGCATCATCAGGGACACACCAGGCGTCTACATGCCACTGGGTACAGCTGATATTAAATATTGAAGCTATCTTTCTTTCTCATAATATTCCTCAAAACTAGGACTTATACTTGAGTCTTTGGAGCATATAACCAAGGAGTTGGCCTTGGACACCATCAGGGCATCACCGGACCTCTGCACTTCACTGGTCCCTAGCGACGGTACTGTTATGGATATCTGTACGGTTTTCTGTCTGCCTTCGCTATCATGTTTCTCTTATTTAAATAGAAATGCTGCAAGTGTCAAATTTAATAAAAAGAGAGTTCTGTTCACAAAAAGAAAAACATGATTAAATCTGCCAAGAAATGAAAACATTAAAAAAAAACAAACAAAAAAAAAACATTCTGGCAAGTTAAACGATACGCAATGACCTACATAGAAATCCGCGATGCATACAGGAAAACTCTGGCCTTTTAAACTTATATTCTTGCTTTCATATCATACAAATGACTGCAGTTAAAGATTTAATTTGCAGCAACCCATTGAAATCTAATGACCTGAAAATAAGACCTGACACACACACACACACACACACACACACACACACACACACACACACACACACACACACACACATATAATGTGTGTGTATGTATGTGTGTGTGTGTGACTGACCTTCACTCCTAATCTGAAATGGAATACCTACATCAAATCTGTTGCCAAGATCGCTGGAAAAACGGTGGGATCATTCTACCGCTCCAGTAAGTATCTCACTGCTGAAGACAATCTTCTACCTGTATAAAAAACAAGTACGTCCTAGCACGGAGTACTGTTGCCACATCTGGGCAAAAGCTGCTTGATGTGCCAAATCATGTCTTGATACACTTCAAAACTGGCTTCGAAACCTAGTAGGTAATACCCCTTTTTTCTTCCTTGCAATCTCTTTCCCACAGAAAAGGCGTTGTGAGCCTGTCTCTGCTCTATCGTTATTTTTATGGCAAGTGCTCGTCTGAGCTTCACTTTATGGTTCCCCCCTTACCAAATTTTCACAAAAACACTTGACTAGCTACAACCACTATCAACAATTTCTCCCATTCTCTATGTGCGCTTAAATCTAAACTAAAAGGTATAGACGCACAATATATACACTTAGCTATAGAATTAATAACAACTTGTATTCAACTAATCGAATACCACGAATCGTTTATAATAAGTATTGTTTCAGCATTACATGACTCAAGAGGGGATTAGTTTGAGTGTTTTTTTTTGTTTTTTTTTAATGGAAGTCCTTCCAGACTTGATGTAAGGAACTATATAAGAAATAAAGCATATAAGAAAATAACTATATGAGAAAAAACTATATGAGAAAAAACTATATGAGAAAAAACTATATGAGAAAAAACTATATGAGAAAAACTTTATGAGAAAAAACTATATGAGAAAAACTTTATGAGAAAAAACTATATGAGAAAAACTTTATGAGAAAAAACTATATGAGAAAAACTTTATGAGAAAAAACTATATGAGAAAAACTTTATGAGAAAAAACTATACAAGAGAAACTATATAAGAAAAAACTATTTGAGAAAAATTATATAAGAAAAAGGTATATAAGAAAAGGTATATAAGAGAAAACTATATAAAAAAACTATATAAAAGAACTATATAAGAAAAACTATATAAGAAAAATTATATAAGAAAAGCTATATACGAAAAAGCTATACAAGAAAAAACTATATAAAAAACTATATTAGAAAAAGTATATAAGAAAAAATTATATAAGAAAAACTATATGAGAAAAAACTATATAAGAAAAAACTATATAAGAAAAAAACTATATAAGAAAAAACTATATGAGAAAAAACTATATAAGAAAAAAACTATATAAGAAAAAACTATATAAGAAAAAAACTATATAAGAAAAAAAAACTAACACTTCAAGGTCAAAAATAAGCCAACAATAAGTGTAATATGAACTCCAAGCCAGAAAACAGCAATTCTTTCCCCTTTGTCAGAAAAAAATCATTCATGGAGCGTGAAGACTAAAGGACAAAATAAGGAAGACCTTTTTTGCAACATATCAGCCCTTTTGGTTCTTTACGATAATACTTATTCAATACGATTCATTGGGAACGATTAATCAAATACAAATTGCTATTTTACACAAAGCTGAGAGGTGTATTGGTACTGGAATTCACATGTAAGTGAACAGAATATATCTGATAGCATCTGGACTTGGCATAGTCTGTGATATTATCCATGAGACAAATAGTGCACGCTCTCAAATGATGTGGTATGTTACATCTGTCGGGAGACAATTCTCCAATTTCATTTAACAGCGTTATAGAATCATTTCGGCTTTTTAAAGAGGGGTGTGTGTTGTCGCCTGATGGGTGATGGAGCAAAAAAAAAAAAAATCCATGCCTCTCTGTTTTGGCAATTATTTTTCAATCCTAGTTTTGTCCCATTTCTTCATATTTCCTGCTTGACATACTTTAGGTGTGTAATTTAGCATGGGAAACCCAAATGAAATTCACCCCGACGACGAAAAGCAGAAAGGGAAAAACAGAGAAAAGGGCAATTATTTCGAGTGGCTACATGCAAATCGCTTACGGCCTTCGTTTTTATTTTGTTTCATTTTTCTTTTTTCTTTTTTTTTTGCATTCTGTTATTTCTTTTACTTTAAAAGTGATGTTCTTGACATGCGTCCTTTCAATATGCGTCCGTAATGAGTAGAATGATAGCGGTACACTGACTATATCCTATTCATATACTTGACCAGAATTCTTTTATTAATACAGGTCTGGTTGAATATCAGCGGTAAGCTCTGTATATTCACGGGAGAAGTATATTTCTCCCATCGATAAAAACTGTACACAACGATTTATTAGTTACTATATATA
>NC_136492.1:74177644-74252644 GCF_053919585.1 Euprymna scolopes
AATGAAAAATTGGATTTTTACCCAAAACAATTAATCAACCATATCTTACAACTAATAACTTCCCTACGGAGACTTAACCTACATAAAATATTCGTATGAAATCAAATCAAGATGATAATTAATAACAATGATGCCATGTAAATAAATGTCATTTTTTTTTTTAAATGTTTCGGAATATTTTAGATAAGTATTAATAATTTGGATTAATTTAGATTGACTACTGTTCTCATCGTATTATAAAAATACTGTTTCTGTCTTATTATTTACAATACTAATATTTTCTTCTTATTAAAACTACTGTTATTGCTTTATTATTTAAAATACTGTTATTCTCTTAGTATTTAAACTACTATTATTCTCTTATTATTTAAAATATTGTTACTGCCTTATTTAAAATACTGTTATTCTCTAATTATTTAAACTACTGTTATTGTCTTATTATGAAAACTACTGTTATTGTCTTATTATTTAAAATACTGTTATTCTCTTATTATTTAAACTACTATTATTGTCTTATTGCGAAAAATACTGTTATTGTCTTATTATTTTAAATACTGCTATTGTCTTATTTAAAATACTGCTATTCTCTTATTTTTTTAAACTACTGTTATTGTCTTATTATTTAAAATACTTTTATTGTCTTATTATTTAAAATACTGTTACTGCCTTATTTAAAATACTGTTATTGTCTTATTATTTAAACTACTGTTATAGTCTTTTTTTATTTAAAATACTGTTATTGTATTTTCATTTAAGCTACTATTGTTGTATTTTTATTTAAAATACGAGTATTGTTTTTTAGTTAAAATACTGTTATTGTCTTATTGTTTCGAATACTGTTTTTCTTCTTATTTAATATACTGTTATTGTCTTTTTCTTTAAACTACTGTTATAGTCTTTTTATTTAAAGTACTGTTATTGTCTTATAATTTAAACTACTGTTATTGTTTTATTATTTAAACTACCGTTATTGTCTTTTTATTTCGACTTTGTTATTGTCTTTTTGTTTAAACTACTGTTATTGTCTTATTATTTAAAATACTATTATTGTGTGTTTAATTTAAACTACTGTTATTGTCTTATTATTTTAAACACTGCTATTGTCTTATTATTTAAAATTCTGTTATCGTCTTTTTATTTAGACTACTGTTATTGTGTTATTATTTAAACTACTTTTTTTGTATTCAGACTCCAGGAGACATCAACGGTTGTTATGAATGCGTAATCTCTGGTGATACATGTCTGAGAACTCCTAATAAGTACAAACAAACAAACAAACAACAACAATAACAACAACAACAACAACAATAATAATAATAATAATAATAATAATAATAATAATAATAAAAATGTCAGAAATTGGAATCAGAGGAATAACTGCAAAAGTACAACGACTAACGATAATGAAAACGACTGAAATATTAAGGAAACCCCTTGAATGCGTAGAATAATACAAGACAATATAACGAATAAGCGTTACAGGGAATGAAGAACACCGAAACTGCATATTTACAAGTTCTACACCCCCCATCATGCATTCCCCCCATTGTTTCATCACCGATCCCCCCAAAAAAAAAGATACCAAAGGGCCGAGAAGGGTCAATAAGGACTGAAAGACCGAGGAGCGAGCGCCAACCAGACCTCGGCTGGACAAGCGCAAAGAGAATTGGGACCTTGGGAAGGCTGAGTGTCACTCAAATTCCAGCATAAACCAATGGCCACTAGCAGCGAGAAATCAATGGTAAGCGGCTGTTGCGATGATGCAAATTCATTTGCAAATGCTATCGAAGGAGGTGGAGAGGGCTGGACGTCTGGGGAGAATTGTTGTCACTCAGCTTCCAGAGAACATCACAGGTTTCCAATCAGATCGTTTGTTGACTTGTGTGAAAGCTCCATGTGAGCCAATAATAATAATAATAATAATAATAATAATAATAATAATAGGGAATGCTGAGAAGATACAACGGATAATAATAATGAAAACGGCTGAAATATTAAAGAAAACCCGTGAGCGCAGAGACTAATATATATGACCCGTGGGCGCTAGTTAGGCATACAGAAACTACTAAAGATGTAAAACACAATGAAACATCACTTGAAAACTGGATAAGTTCATAATTGTAAGTTATCCCCCCTTCCCCCATGTTCCTTTTTTTTTTTCTTACCAATGTAAACTGGTGCCGCACCAAATAAGTGAAGAGGGTCAAGGAGGATGGAAAGACCGAGGTGAGAAAGCACTGACCAGACTTCCGCTGGATGAGTGCATTGGGGACTGGGATCTTGGGGGGGGGGGCTTATTTCCATCTATATCCCAATGAAGACCAATGGTTGCTACCAATGAGAAATCAATGGCACGTGACTGTTGCGATGACGCAAATTAATTTGCAAAGGTTGTCGAAAGAGGTGGAGAGTACTGGAAATCTGAGGAGATGCTGTCACTCAGACTCCTGGGAACACCATAGGCTGTTTTCAAAGAGAACTCTTTTGTGATGGCCTGTGTGAAAGCTCTTTGTGAGTAATAATAAAATACAATGACAGATAGCATAGTGTGACTTTGTTTGGAACAGGTGTTTATAGTCGGACAAAAACAGGTGACATCTTCAAAAGCCTTGCACATCAAAAAAGCTTGGTAGCCAAAAGAAGCCAGCAGATATAGGTAATCTTGTACGTGCAATTATTCGCTCGGCATTCTTTTCTTTCCTAACCGATTTAGAAAGTCAGGTGATACAAATTATACTGGATCGATCCCTGCAATTAGTTTTAAACCAGTGACAAATTACAATGGTTTCTCAGTGCTGATAGACATCGCCACCGTTTCAAATGACAGATATGGTGACTTGCAACGTTTTTTGCTTTTGTCTTCTGAAAGAATGGATGTGTCCTTTGCCCGTTTTAGTCCGCCTTGTATTTACTCGCTTTCTTTTGGTGGGCGTTTTAGTATGACGCCATGGTCTGCTGCCGTTGTCTTTTGTCTCTGAAAGTTGTAAACATGCCAGAAAGAATATTCTAGTGGCGGCGATCACGAATATTACGTGACTTTCTAGATATCTAGAAAAAAATAGATTATTTTTCAGAATCTCGCAAGTTTTAATTATTGGGTTGTCTCCCTTTGTTTTTTGTTGTTGTTTTTTGTTTTTGTTTTTTAAGATTATTTTCAAACTGGCGAACAAGACTCGGCTGTATCATAAAAAATTATTTTCGTAATTAAAATTAAAACTTGATCAATTTACATGATTTTTTGGAATATTATATTCTTGTTTCGTCACAGAGCAGTACATCATACAGATTTTTATTTATTTTTGTTTTTTTAATATAGGGGGAATTCTAAACAAGAACTAAAAATTCTAGTACATCTGTTTAGTTAACACTGACTTCAGACTCGGTGTGACCCTTTCGTCCTCTGGTCTCCTGCAGGTGCCTTGTGTCAAATGTGGGAACTGTCATTGAACTTTGAACCCAACCTTTTATTGGAGCTGTAAGGGTACAATGTTCACATTCTGTTGGTTTGGGTTTTTTTTGTTTTTGTTTTTTTTTGTTTTTCGAGATCTTGTGACATTCCTTCAGTTACTTTATATAAATAATCTTACTGTCTTTGTTCAAGATTGAACTGACAATCACAAGATATGCTCTGAATGCTACATCTTAGTCGTCTCAGCCATGTGTCCCTATTTACTCTCCTTCCAGCGAGGGCACAGTTAACATAAAATCGGTTTTCAAAGTGAGGAAAACCCAGCTCCCACAAAAAAACAACAACAAAAAACGAGCGGTCTGAAGTGGGATGAACAAAACTAAAAATAAAAACTGGCTTAATCTAAAAAGAGTCCTTCTTCACTGACTGAGGACAAAAAAGACATAGAGGACAGATGCAACATTTTTTCCAAGTCAAAAGGGTTGCAAGCATGTATTGCTAGGACAAATCTGTATATACCTCGAACTCTAATAAAAAGTTAAGTGAAATTTTTATGACGGGTCTTGAGTTTGATACAAGAACCGGAAGAAGGCTGGAAAACAAAACGGCCAGAACATTATAGTATTCCAATCGGACTGCAACAAATATGGCTGCACATATAAACAGCTGTGTGTTGTTGACATGTTAATAGCAGTCGTGGTGAAGTAGCAGTTGTAATATGTAAGCTCTTTGCATGCAGTTAGCAATACGTAGCAGTCGGCATAACACAGTGGCATCTCTTCATTATACATATTGACAACAGATATATTAATAACAACAGTACATATTCGTTTTGGGCTTATTTTTATATAAATTGCTCTTAAGATACAAAGTATTAATCTTCTTTTGCATGGTTCTTGACACGGAGGAAAGAAGATCTCCACAATATGGCAGCTTTTTTCACAGTCGACTGCTCAAGAGAACGTCTCGAGCTTCCTATCTACCATATATTCTGTCTTGACTTCCCGTTTTTGTACGTCACTTCTTTTGACACGTTAACTTAGTTTTTAATCTTAACTGTTAATTTCAAAGTAGAAATTTCCTTCTCACGTAATCTAATTTAAAGATCCCATGTACGACCTTACTACACACCGAAAAGAATGGAAATATATTCTTTCTATTTTACTTATATTTAAAAAAATGATTTCTCTTGTCTTGACTTCCTGATTTCTTAGGTCACTTTTCTGACACGTTAAATGGTCTTGAAAAGTGAGAAACGTTTGCTATTTTTAGATCTTATTGTAAGCATTGACTTTTTTTTTATTGTTGAACAGCAAGTTGGTTTAGTGTGTAAGTTGAAAACATGAAAGATTATGGATTGTTTGCTGCTTATAGAAGTGCCATGACTTCTAGTTCACCTTCTGTATATTGACTATTCTTCAATGTCAGCAGCAGAGCTACTTTGATGTTCTGAAGGTCCTGATTCAGAAAACTACAGAAAATGGACAGAATTTGAAACTTTCAAACTTTAACTGTCATAATTGTTTTTGTAAAAAGTTTATTCAATAGATATTAATATTTTATAAGTTTAAAAGTTTAAAATCATAACCAAAACAATCTTTAATAGTCCGACATATGTGGCCAGAGACTGGTCTCCTTTGTTTGAGATTTGAAACCGATGGTAGCGATGTTTTTTTTTTCCGATTTTCTATAACACAAATTTAGTTTCTACGAACTATTTAAAAAAAAAAATTGAATCTGAAATAAAAATGGCCCGGCATAGTTGAATTTTGAATGGAATTACAACTGAAGCATCTATGCACATATGTAGCCATTAATGTGTGTATAAATAAAAAAATATATTTATAATACAGCTCTACCTGTTATTGAAAACTATGTTATGTGAGAGAGAAAGGGAGTTCCCTATATACACCTAAACATCTGTTCCAATTTTTTTTTAATTTCACACAAATGTACTTTATACGTCTGATAGTGTTCTTAGATAGGTTTTGTATTGGAATGTCTTCGATAAATATTAAAAACCGAAAAAATCCGATGAAAGAAAGGACAGGCAATTTTGACCAAAGTTAACAGCTGCTACAGTCTAACATCATAAGTGCATGTGAGAAGTTTTATTATCGCACAAGCAAAAAGGCTCGGCATATAAAATCAACAGTAGGTTCTTTAATACGACAAGTACGCGTTCGAAATTAATGTTTCTGTTTAGAGCAAAATTGAACCATGAAACTGGGCATTTTCATTTTAAACTTAAATTCAAGCCATTATATAAAAAAAAATTATCGAATCAACAGTAGGTTATCTACAGAGCAATATAAACTGCAATGGACTAAGCCACTGTGAGGAGACAAAGTTTTAAAAAAATTGACCTCTGCGGTCTCTACAAAATTACTCAGTCAATTTTTGGTCTAAACATTTGAAATTTTACATAAAGTGTATTCAAAAATGGGGCAAGCTTTTGAATCGTTTTTTGCTGAAAATTTGGCTTCCAAGGGGTCAAAGTTCAAAAGTTTTTACTTTTGCGGTCTCTAGCAAACTATTAAGTCAATTTTGGATATAAACATTTGAAATATTAACTCCGGAGGAAGGCAGTACAACTCCAAGGATGACCCCTGGAATGCTATTCCGACTGCTGCCAAAGACATTTCATCAGATGAAATCGAAAGTTTGACATCTTCAATGGACCAAAGGCTTTTTACTCTTGTCAATAAAAATGTCAATTATATAAGATATTGGTTGTACTATGAAACCATATTCAAGTTGTTTGTTCTTTATTATTGTTTTTCTTAATTCACAAATTTCTAGAATAATCAATGTTTCGATGATCTTTTACCACTTCACCATATTTGAGCATTGGTTTGCATATAAAGTTGGCACACTGAAAAAAATGCAAATCACCAAAATGGCTGCCAATTGTTTATTACTGTGCAGATTAGTTTAAAATTTTAGATCTGGGCTTGTGTTAGTGCTACCATATAACGTGCTAAATTTCACAAATTTTCATTGAAAACTATTGTAGTTAGAACAAAAATCTCGATTTGCATATAATTCTGGCACGTGGTGTATATATAAATCTATAATATAAAGCTGAATATCTGTGTGTGTATATGTGTGTGTGTCTGGTCACGAATAGGCTCCTATATGGTTGACTATTTTAAAAAACTGATTACATATAATGATAGAAGATGTATCGAGACACAGGAATGGCTATGTTTGATCTGGCAGAACAGTGGTTCATTAAAATTGTGGGGTTTGCGTTCGCGCCTGATCCACAAAGTATGGAAATAAAAAATTAAAAAAACGTTTACAAGTGTTTTTGATATAGATGTACATAAGAATACTTTGATAAGTATGTTTTAACTTAAATAGGGATGGTATAATAAAATTGCGGGGTGTTCGTTCGCACCTGATCTCCATAGATAGGAAATATGTCACAAAGTTTAACAAGGTTTTTTAATATAGATCCACAGAATATTGTGATAAGTGTTTCAGTGTGAACAGGTATGGTATGATAAAATATGAGGTTTATCTATTTTATTTTTACTTTCATCATATTTTGCTTTAGTTTTGATACCCCCAAATTCGAAGCTATCTTTTTAAAACCCTTCCTTTTCATAATCTATCATACTTTCATAAATCAGAGTCCATTTTCTGTAGGCTGTTTTTGAACCCAGTCAACGACGGGTACTTTTGCTAGTACATATATATATATATATATATATATATATATATATATATATATATATATATATATATATATATATATATATATATAGCTGTATTTGACTTTCTTTCAGACAATTTTATTATTAATATAGTAGCCATAACGATGTGCACTTAGCTTAGAAACGCAACTTGATTTGTGTAGGCTGTTTTACAGTTTATGTAAAGTTTGTTTTTAACCTCTATTTTGTATTTAGCATTTTTGAAAAAGTATTGGTTCTAATTTTATTTTATCAATATTTAAACTTTACTCTATGCAGCAGAGTGCTCAAGTATTATGAAAAATTCCACAATAAGAATGTAATATTAATTTATTTGTACATCTATTACAGAATGTCAGGGCAATATTGGTGCCATCAGTTTCAAATTCAAACAAAGGGGACTATGATGGACTCTCATCAGACTTGGTACCGATACTGTCCTGATCTGCTGTAACCCATATATACATGAATACAAAATACGTATATATATATATATATATATATATATATATATATATATATATATATATATATATATATATATATATATATATATATATATCAGTGAAAATTAAAAGGGGTACGGCAGCTGCACAGCACTTACTTAGTATCCCAAGAATACCTGACCTATTTTTTGTTTTTGCAGATAGATTCTGTTGCAACTCATGGTCGATTGCATTCATTCAGACATTGTTGCGACTGCTGTTGCGACCGCTGCTGCAGCTGCTGTTGTTGTTGTTGTTGTGGTTGTTCCATGAACCTGACGAGAAAAAGAAGTAAGGAAGCGAGGCGCTACCGATGCCATGGAAACGCCTCTCCACGTGCAAAGCAATGTAGCTCTGCGAAAACGGTTCAGGAGCAAAAGAACAAAAGAAGACAAACGCAGATATGACTTCGAACATGTTGCTGACTTTTGGGGCACAATCTTCTGAAAGGTTGTATGGAATCTCTTTCCCAGTGAAAGGACGATGATAGAACATGGCTTTGTCAACGATGACAATCAAAAAGGACAAAAGGAAAAACCAAACTCATGAGCAATTC
The DNA here is from genome assembly GCF_053919585.1 of Euprymna scolopes. NCBI lineage: Eukaryota > Metazoa > Mollusca > Cephalopoda > Sepiida > Sepiolidae > Euprymna > Euprymna scolopes. The sequence continues at coordinate 74,185,796 of NC_136492.1, forward strand.
CTGAATAAAAAAAAAACAAACAAAAAAAACTCATATACAAATAAACTAAATCTTCCAGGTAAACTAACATATCCATGGGCTATGCAGTCTTTCAGTTTTTATTTATGTAAATATTAATATTATTTTGCACACACACACACACACACGCGCGCACGCACACACACACACACACAAAACATATATGTGACTACTTCATTTAATCACATAAATTAATATACTAAGATAAGCCTGACGAATTCTCACGGAATATTCTGTTTAGCTTAATTGCCATATATATTTTCATAAATTACTATATATATATATATATGTATATATATATATGTGTGTGTGTGTGTGTGTGTGTGTGTGTGTGTGTGTGTGTGTGTGTGTGTGTGACGAGAATATATACATATATATATATATATATGATATATATATATGTATATAATATAAAGCTGAACGTCTGTGTGTGTCTGGTTACGAATAGGCTCCTATATGGTTGACTATTATAGAAAACTGATCACATATAATGGTAGAAGATGTATCGAGACACAGGAATGGCTATGTTTGATCTGGCATAATGATGATTCATTAAAATTGTGGGGTCTCCGTACGCCCCTAGTCCACAAAGTATGGAAATAAAAAATTTAAAAATTAAAAAAAAAAATGTTTACAAGTGTTTTTGATATAGATGTAAATAATAATACTTTGATAATATGTTTTAACTTAAATAGGGATGATATAATAAAATTGTGGGGTCTGCGTTCGCTTCTGGCCTCCATAGAATAGAAATAGGCACAAACTTTAATAAAGACTTTTCATATCTATCTGCGTGAGTATACTTTGATAATTATGTTTCAGTTTGAAGAACTATGGTATAATAAAATTATGAGGTGTTCGTTCGCACCTGACCTCCATAGAATGGAAATATGTCACAAAGTTTAACAAGGTTTTTTAATATAGATTCACAGAATATTGTGATAAGTATTTCAGTGTGAACAGGTATGGTATAATAAATTATGGGGTTTATCTATTTTATTTTTAATTTCATCATATTTTTTCTTTGGTTTTGATACCCCCAAATTCGAAGCTATCTCTTTACAACCCTTCCTTTTCATAACCTAGCATACTTTTATAAATCAGTCCATTTTCTGTAGGCTGTTTTTGAACCCAGTCAACGACGGGTACTTTTGCTAGTAAGAATATATATATATATATATATATATATATATATATATATATATATATATATATATATATATATATAAGAATAATGAAAATCGTATTCCGACGAGATAGAGAGATAAAAAAAGAAACAAATCAAGTTATGTGTTCATTAACGTTTCGTATTTATTATGAGACTCCATCTGGATGAATGAATCAATAAAGATGAAACGTTGATGAACAGATAACTGTATTTGTTCCTTTATTTATCCTTATATCTCGTCGGAATACGATTTCCATTAAACTCAACATTCTGTTAAAATGAAACACTAAACTTTTAAGCAAAAGGTGAGAAAATATAAGAAGATATTAATTGTTGCCAACTTCCACAACAGAACTTTCCTGCTTAAATGTATACAAGAAAAAAGCATACCTATTCATCCAAAGGAAATCTCCCAATAAAGACGAAACGTTGATGAACATATAACTTGGTTTGTTCCCCCCCCTCTCTCTCTCTCTCTCTCTCTCGATATATATATATATATATATATATATATATATATATATATATATATATATATATATAAGTAGATTATAGTTGCTTGAAGCATTGTTGAAGAAAATTATAAGGTAAAATTAAAAGCCAAGAACAATGCGAGATTTTTTTTTATATATAGAGCTGTCTTCTCTTGAAAAAGGACTAATAGGTCTGAAATATATTGAGATTTATAACACCATTGAATACAACAGAAAAAAAAAATTACTGTCGTTTAGAGTTAAAATTTGTGTGAAAAACAAAAACAAACAACAACAAAAAAAAGAAATTTATTTCTTTTGTTTTCATTTAATTTTACTCTATATAAAAAAAAATCTCGCATTGTTCTTGGCTTTTAATTTTACCTTATATATATATATATATATATATATATATATATATATATATATATATATATATATATATATATATATATATATTCCCGAAAGGATTAACCCTAGTGTCTGTAGATATTTAATTATTATAATAAATAATTATGCCAGCCCCTTTAAGAAACTTGTTTCTTATCGTTGAGCACTTTCAGTTGAATTAAGTTGGTCAATTTAGCTCTTATGCATAGATCATCGTATAACGATTAGATCACTCTGACTGAAAGAAAAAAAAACATTTAAAAATAAAATGTTTAAATTCAACGTTACTTCACGCGATTAATGGTAGCCGAATGGATACGGTCTTTGCTAATCGAACCAAAGATTACTTGTGTTGCCAGGTTAGAATCTATCGACTGGTGTTAATCATGAGACCCTGCACTGAAAATTCCCGAAAGGATGAAATACTAGTGTCTGTAGGTATTTTATTATCATATATATATATATATATATATATATATATATATATATATATATATATATGTGTGTGTGTGTGTGTGTGTGTGTGTGTGTGTGTGAATCTTAAAAACAGGCTTAGATCTGATGACCTCTGATATATATATATGTGTGTGTGTGTGTAAATATATATATATATAAATATATATAAATATATATATATAAATATACATATATATATATATATATATATATATATATATATATATAGTAACATACACATCAAATTGATATCATAATAATAGAATGATGATGATGATGATGATGATGATAATTGAAGACCTGCGGAAATTGTCTATTTCTGACTAAAATATCAATTACCTCTGAAGTGAAGTCGTGATAATGGCGGTCGGCGACAGGTAAACGTCCAAACAAGTAAACATGTCATGAATTCAAGCAATGCTTAAGAGATGTTATTATATTTTAAAAGCGTACTTGCATCTCAACGAGTATCATCGGTCAGCGTTCAGCTTAACTTTAAATAGTATTTTAATCGTTAAATATACATTGGATGAATGCTTGGTCTGTCAAAAAGTAAATTATAAATAGCATTATTTGTTGATCCTCTCACACTTTAGTTTGAAATAAAATGTTTGCTGATCTGTGATGCTCATGTTTGAAACAGCATTTTCTTTGATCTGTCACAATTAAGTTTGAAATAACATTGTCTTTGATTTGTCATACTTAAGTTTGAAATAGCATTTTCACTGGTATAACAGACCAGTGAAAATACTATACGTAAATTTCAAATAGTATTTTCGCTGGTCTGTTATGCTTAAGTTTGAAATAGCATTTTCATTAGTTTGTTATCTTTAAGTTTTAAACAGCATTTTCGCTGGTCTGTTATGCTTATGTTTGAAATAGCATTTTCATTGGTCTGTTATACTGAAGTTTTAAATAACATTTTCGCTGGTACGTTATGCTTAAGTTTGGAATAGCATTTTCACTGATCTGTTATACTGGGGTTTTAAATATAATTTTCGCTGTATGTTATGCTTAAGTTCAAAATAGCATTTTAGTCTGTTCTGCTATGCTTAAGTTCAAAATAGCATTTTCATTAGTCTGTTAAATTGAAGTTTGAAATAACATTTTCGCTGTCTGTTATACTTAAATTTGAAATAGCATTTTAGTTAATCTGTCACGCTTAACTTTGGAATATCATATTCGATTTAACGTCCGTTTACATATTTACATGAGTTGAATGACTTTAATAAATTGCCATCCAAACTGTCCAGGTCTTTATTCATCCTTCTTTCTCTCAAACGCATTCTTATACCTTCCTACAACGTTTCTTTAGACATCCACTATTACTGAACGCTGATACTTCAACTGCTCTACTTCTACTAACGCAAGAACTCACATCCATTTTATGAATGCGGTCATACCATTGAAGTTTTCTCTTCTGCACACCTCTTTCTGTACTGTTCAGATTTATTCTCCCTCTGAGGTCATCAGATCTAAGCCTGTTTTTTTAAGATTCGCATTAAACATCGATCGCATCATTCTTATATCATTTTTATACACGCAGCACATATCTTCAACCCACCCTGCCTCACCAGTTTTTTTTTTTTTTGTTTTCATATATCATCACATTGCATACATATGTCTGATAGACTCTTCCCTTGGTTGACAGTGATAACACTCTGCAAGTTAATAATGATAAAAGTCTGAACTTACTACTCCATCCACTTCTAACTCTTGCAATCACGCAATCACCTGCCCCACCCTATGCTCCAATGGTATCACCAAGGTAACAAAACTTCTGGACAACCTCAATAGATTCTTGCCTTGGTTGACAGTGGAAACCTAACGCATTACGGAATCTGCTATGCGGAGTTCAAATCTTATTCTATGAGCATTTTCCTATTCACAATTCTTCCTTTCATCCCTTCTCCGTAAATGTCGCTTTATTTCCCATAACTGTATCTCTGGTACTAGCAGATCAGGCTGTCTGAAGATATCGGCTTCTTGCCTTACATGCCCCAAACATTGATGTTATTGTTTCTTTCCCTCACAGTTAGCAAAACTCAGTCATGTCCTGCAAAGCTAAAACCGAAGACAACATTTTTTTTTTCTCGACGAAACGGTGAAACTAAACTCCATGAATAAATATTTCAAGACAAAGAACTTGAGCCATAAGAACATTTGCCAAAATTATTGAACCCGAAAACGGTTGATACGCCATTAAACAAAACAATCAAACTAAACGCCATGAATAAACATTTGAAGATACAAAGAACTTGAAGCATAGCCCCCCCCCTTTTTTTTTTCAAATTTACCGGATTCGGCATTAAATAATCCGAAAAAGGGGTGATATGCAGAAAAAACAAAACAGCTAAACCAAACCAATAATGACATCAACCTAAGTGACAGCCCTTCAGTTTCTTCATTCAAGCCACACGCGCGCGCGCGCACACACACACACACACGTACGCGCGCGCGCATACACACAAAAAGTTTGCCGAGTTTGGTGGATTTTAATGCGAAAAGGTTAGATTAAATCACAGAAATGGTTAGTGAGTTGACGGTTTCAATGTTTGGACTTAAGACAGATGTTTCCTCTTGAAGTATGAATCAGTTTAGGCGAGGGGAAAAAGGGCAACTGAAAATCAAACAGGTGTCTGAACAATGGAAGGGTGTGGTACTAGAAACCGAAAGACGATATGCACACAAAAAATTCTATTATTATTTGAGATAAATAAATAAATAAATAAATAAATAACTTTTTTTTGTGTTCATTAAGAATTTTGGGGGGTAATTTGGAAAAAATCTGATCTCTTGAACGTGTTTATTTTTCTGTCATTATTATTACCACCTCCACCCACACATATCACCACCTCATCCCTATCTGGTTAAAGAAAGCAGGTGGTTGTCCTAGAAACGTTAACAATAACTGTAAGGAAATTGGTCTAAATTCTTTAGATTTTCTCACTTTATGGGTCATTTCATGGCCAAACACAATTCTTGCAGTCAATGATTAATTGTATATTATTCGTTATTCTCAATATTTTAACTAGCGATGAGACTATATTGTTACCGAGTCTGTTCTAAATTCACGATCCCGATGCAGTTACCGATTCTGATTCCAATTCGTATAGAATCTCTAAATATTTAGCTATAGATATCACAGAGCCGCTAGAAAAAAGCGGGTGTCAATGTAAGATGAACGTGTAGCCTGTGGCGGGGAGAGACTTAAAACCCCGTATCGAGACGGCATGGTTTTGTAAAGTACATGACAGACGAGATGAACTCAAAGACTTTTAAAACAACAGGCAATGCGTTATTTTATGAGAACCATGAATGAATGCATTTCATTTCAGCTGAAACATCTGAGTCGAATTTCTTCTTTTTATTGGTAAATTTTTATTTTGTTTCCATTTTAACATTTTCCTTTAAAATAATGACTTCTTTAAGTTTTCGGGTATGCTGAAAACGAATATCGCGTTTAAATTTTCCGCAAATAAAGAGTTTTCCGGATATTAAGCGCCAAAAAATATGCGCGCGCTCCTGTATACATCAATGGCTGCCACTTTTAACACAAGCAATTACATTGCTTTATATCCGGGAAAACTACTTATTTGTGGAAAATTTAAAGGCAATATTCGTTTTCAGCGTACCCGAAAACATATGGAAGTCGTAATGTTAAAGGAAAGTGTTAAGGTGGAAACCATGTAAAACTTTACCCTTTCGTTTGTTTCATTGCGACTGTCTCAGACACAACGTGTGGGTCCGAGTGTTAAAATGTAATGACACTGTTGAAGAAGAATAATCACTACGTTACATAGAGTTGTTTTTTTGTTTTGTTTCTTTTAATCTGATTATTGCAAAAAAACATATTCTGTTGTTGACAACCATTCGTCTCGGTGGAATTACATAGCCTGGCAAGGTGATATGGGAAGATAGCTGTTTGCCGTGCTGCAGTCTCCTCCTTTATTACAAAGCCAGAGGATCCAAGAGAAAAACAGAGTCGATACAACTTGGCTCTAATTGCACCACAGGAGTTGCCGGTGATGACAATATAAAGTCAGACCACCTTAAGGACTCCATCTCCAGATTTTCTGTTGGGGTCTACTCCCTTAGCCTTTTTCCTGATGAAGTAATCCTGCAAGGCAGCAGAGGTTTTGAATGAGAGTTGCCTTTTCTTAGGTGAGCTACCATCCAAAGTTGACAAGGCCCACCTGCCCGAAGTGACTGGTTTTAAGGCGCTAGTGGACAGCCATTGCCCCTTCTCCTAGTTAGTATAAATAGTTTCGCCGTGCTTATTAACTAAAGCACACGAGAAGGTCAGGAGCTGGAATTGGTTGTCAGAGGGTATTTGAGACGCACACCATGATGTATGCAAGCATAAAAATACTCTTGCGAGGAGTAATCCATAGATTATAGGTTTGCAATTTTATCATTAGTACCATCAATAATAAATTAATTTTTAATACAAAAAAAAAAAAGAAAACAATTAAAAGAATCGTTTTTTTTTTGTTTTTTTTTTTTGCATCGGAAAGCAGACATTAATTTTTCTGATTGCGATGCCGATTCTCATGCACCAAAAATTTCCGATTTTTCCAATTCTGATTAATTGTCCCAAAACTAATTTTATCCATTGTTAAGTTGTGGGTTCATACCATTCCCACAGGTATAAATGCATGATCAAACGTAATAGATCTGATAGGATTTGAACTGCTTACATTTTCCATAACCACAAATCCTTTTATAATGAGGTAATTTTCATTTTTTGTAAAAGTAACATGAAATAAACACACAGAAGATGCTGCCAAGTCTGCCGCAAAGAAAAGTGGGCTCCCTCTACCGGACTAGAAAACATCTCACTTTCCAGTATCCTATATCTCTCTGGTGCACCAATTACTAACAAGTCTCTTCTTAGATAGGATCCAAAAGAGTGGTTCTAATTTAACAGGTCGTGCACTGTTTATTAAGCTCCAACCCCTCTCCCATTGCTGCATTGTGCGTTCCTTGTGCTTGTTTTATAAGTACTTTCATAGTAGGTACTCAGACGAACTTGCTGCACTTGTTTTATTTACTTTTTAATTTTTTTTTTTCAATTCACGTTCACCTCTAACAAGGAATATCGCCACTTGGACGTAAGGAGCTACTATTTGGAACCAGCGTAAGGAAGATTGACAAGATGTTGGTTTATGTTAGATTTAAATTTCTGCATATCAGTACAGTCAGGGAAACAGGTAGCAGGAAAGGAATTCTAAAGTCTAGCTGTTCAAGGGAAGAAGCTTTTTTTTTTTTTTTTACACAGTGATCACCACTTATCAAGGCCCGGAAGCCACTCAGGGATAAGGGTTACTGCAAGTACATTACGTTAGTGTGGAGATTTGATGAAGTGTTTACTTAAGGGGGCGGTTCATTAGGAATTTGTTAACGTTGGACTTGAACACATCCAAGTTGTAGTCCGGTGGGAAGCAGGCAGACGGAACAGAGTTCCACAGGCGTGCAGTTCTAAGAAAGAAGCTTTGTTCATGGAATCCGCGTTTTGATTTAGGCACAGATATAGAGTGAGGGAAATTTTTCACAGTGGATTCAGCTAGACGGGTGTTTTTCGTGAAAGATTGGCGAGGGGGGACCAGAGATTGGAGTTCAGACGAGCACCTGCCATGGAAATAACGATAAAAATAAAGCTATTAGAATAGAAAGCTTTCTGGCATTTAGGGGCCTCAACATTGAAGGGATGTGATTTTGTTGCTAAGTGCTTGTGTCCTCTGAACGTAAATACCTCTTGACCAGTGTGACAATCAGCAAAATCACACCCCATAGGTCTCCACCCAGGTCTTCAGATAAGAAAAACTGTCTACTCTAATAGTTTCTTTCATTGAATCGTTTGCGTTTTGAATTCATGCAGAGATTTAAATGTATCTCGCTTCACAACTCTCTACTTAGGATGCCGTCTATTAATCTGGCCTCTAATTCACAGTGCTCTCTTACATCTCAGTGGCAATTTGCCTTGTTTGGGATGAATATGAAACCAGTTTCAGTCACTGGCTATATACTTGTAAACATACTAGCTGGGGGGGGGGTCTTTGCCCGAGCGTAAAATACGCTTAAATATGATATTTTAATTTGTCCAGATTTCGTATATATTATTATAGAGTCGTGATTTCAAAAGTAAAATACAAAGTATTTAGGTGCCACCAGCTAAAATCGAAACCTAAAGCAAAACAGTAGCGTTGAAAGATGGTGACGTTACCACTGTACCAACGTGACGCGCATATGAACCGATTAAAAATTATAAACTAAGATGAATGTACAAAATGTTTAACGATTTTTATTTTTTCAATTTTTACCCATTTTTGACCCCTTAAAAACATTTTGAACCGGCTAAAGATCTATAAAAGAACCGCTCGTAAAAAAAAAATCCAATCATTTGAGGCCCCTAGCGCCGCCATGCGACTTTTAATTTCAAATTGGTAAATATGGAGACAGGCAGACAGACAGGCAGACATATGGCGTTTATATATTAGATTTTTAGCTCGAGAGCTCAGTGACCTGTTATTGTTGTTGAGTTATTGTTGTTGTGGTGATGATGATAATTATTGCTCTCGTTATTGCTGTTGAGCACCATTCATCCGTTTCGTATGAATCAGATGATTCTAGAGTTGGCATTCGTTTCCCTGACATTTTTCTAGTTAAAATTCTGTCTAGAAAGACATCGGGTACGTACAGGAGGGACCACGTAAAGGTTACCAACATCTAAGTGAAAAATATTTCTGTGGAAAGAACTGGATTCGAACTTGGCACAACAAGGTTGTCAGTGCGTGTCGTTAACCACTTAGCAACCGTCACTCCGACTGCTGCTGCTACTGCTGCTAAAGATGTGGGCGTGTTTGTGTTTGTGTTTGTGTGTGCGGACATGTCCAACCAGCCATCCCACCACCACCACCACCACATTCCGACACTTTATTGACGACCAACACTTGTGATTAATAAACATATGGCAAATTATGATGTGCATTTGGTTTTCTGTGGTCTTATCTTATTCCGTATTATTACATGATATCACCGGAATTAATATGAATTTTTTAGTTACAAACGATTTGTGTAAGTTTCGTGGGAGAGAAACTCAACAAAGTGTCCTATAATAAAGAAGATATCAACATAAAGGCGTAATATTTATTTATACATGTGCTACAGAAGATAAGAAAAAACATCAGTACCGTCGGTTTCAAAGTGGGCCTACGGTTGGTCTCCTATATCGTATTCTCTTCAGCCTCTGTTTACATCTATTTCCCAGAAATGACGTCTTGTACTCTGCATCTCTCTCTCTCTCTCTCTCTCACACACACACACACACACACACACACACACACACACACACACACACACACACATATATATATATATATATATATATATATATATATATATATATATATATATATATATATATATATATATATATATATATGGTATTTATTTGCTTCCCCACGAAAACAAAATGTGACACAAGGTTGTTTTTAATGTGTGGGAAAACCAGCTCACCAAAAAGGGCACTCTGGCAGTAGCAAAAATTCAAATTGCCCTAGTATAAAAAAGTTTCAGACTATAGACAAATTAAGTATAGCATCAAAGCAGAGGTAGAGAGATGTAAGGATGAAAAGAGAAGAAAGATGGAAGTGTATGCAACCGTGTGTGCGTGCGCGAAGGGAAGATAGTACGATTAAAGGAGTCTGAGAGAGGAAGAAAGATGGAAACGTCTGCTATAAATGATAGATCGAGAGAGAGAGAGAGAGAGAGAGGGAGAGGTAGAGAGAGAGAGAGAGAGAAATAAATTGAGAGAGATAATGTGTGTGTGTGTGTGTGTGTGTGTGAGAGAGAGAGAGAGAGAGAGAGAGAGAGAGAGAGAGAGAGAAATAATGTAAAGTATGAATAGAGACACTTTGTCTGGATATAAATAGAAAAAAAGAGGGGGTTTCCTTTCAGAAAACAGTTGCATGTCGGTACCGATACATGCATATGGTATGCATGCTATTGTTGCATACAAAATGCATGCAAATACACGCACACACACCTTCTGTAAGTAGGAGAGGGTGTAGAAGGTGGGCAGGGGCACGTGATCGATCCCCGATATACACCTCACTTTCCAGTGCGCGAGTTCGTCTGCAACCGAAAGTAGACGAGTGAGAAAGAAAGATTGAAAAAGGAAAGAAAGGTGAAAAAGAAATAATAAATGTAAGAAAAAAGAAAGAAAGAAAGAGAGTGATTAGGACCCAAATAGACGGAAAGCGAGAAAATTGTTAAGATGCAATGCAATGCATTGCATCTCTCTACTCAAAACAGGCAAATTAAGATTTCATTTTTATTTTTATAAATTAATAAATAATAAATTAAATTTCCCAAAAATAATAATAATAAAAATAATAATAATAAAAATAATAATAATAATAAAAAAAAAATAAATAAATAAATAATAATAATAATAATAATAATAATAATAATAATAATAATAATAATAATAATAATAATAATAATAATAATAAATTCAATAAACGGCAAAAAAAAAAACGAGTTAGTTTCTTGATCATTTTTTTTTTTTACAATAACCAACAACAAAAAAAAGGGGATGAAAAAAATATATATACAACAAATAAGTGTTTACCAAAGGCAAGATAGTTACTCTTCTATCGATCTGAATAAGTTTTTTTTCTGTGTGTGTGTGGGGGGGTGTAACTTATTTTAAACCGTTTATTTACTTTTAAACAAAAGTAGTGTCAACTACTATTATAGAACGAAACAAATAGTGGTTTCGTTATAGACATTTGGAATCTCCATAATAGTTCAAAATTGAAAATTAAACAAAATACTGACAGAAACCCAATCCAATAAATGTCACTAATCGTGCGAAAATGCAATGTTCTATAATAAGTATTTTATTTAATTTTCGATTTTTTTTCACCCCATTTTTGTGTTGTTGGATATTGTAAAAAATAAATAAATAAATAAATAAAATAATAAATAAATAAATAAAATGTCCGGTTTCTTTCGCACCAATAACTACAGTTTTAGATTTTCTTTTACACATATCCATTAATTAATAAAAATGTGTGACACCTTCTTCATTTGTGACTAGAATAAATAAATTAAAAAAAATAATAATAATAATCAGTCAGATATTATAGTCCATTTGTGCTCAAAGACCAAAGTTGAACAGCATTTCCTAGCGGGGCCACTAATATAGAATAGAAACCAACAAAAATTATAAACAAATAAAAAAATATCTATACGGCGAATAAAAAAATGAAATTAGAAATAAATATCGTGTCCTCAGCAATAGACGAATGCGTGGGCGGATGAATTTTACTGTCAATGCCACAACTTACCCCCCCCCGTCTCTCTCTCTCTCTCTCTCTCTCTCTCTCTCTCTCTCTCTCTCTCTCTCTCTCTCTCTCTCTCTCGTTTTGTACACCTTTCTATTCTTTTTTGTTTTATTTCTAGCACGTATTCCTTTGGTTCTTGGTGAGAACAATCTATATAATAGACTACAAACACTAGCAGGGAGACCCGACGTTGTCCAGGATCGAATGATGATCAACGAATGTTTCACACTTCTATATTTTAATTGCCATCGAAATCGGTGAAATCGCTTATTATTTAATCAAATCTATTAATTGCCTGCTCTAGTTGGGGACTCATCGCGATGCGCCTGAAGGAAGCTTCGCATGCCTCTCGCTATGACTAAATTCACAATCCATTGTTTCCTATATTGCACTGTAGAGAATCCACTGTTGATTTTATTAAATTATTTTTATATATAATGTCTTGAATTAAAGTTTAAAATGCAAAAATCAAGTATCATAGTTCTAAACAAAAACATTCATATCGAACGCGTCCCTGCCATATCAAAGAGCCTACTGTTGATTTTATATGCCGGACTTTTCTGCTTGTGTGGTAATAAAACTTCTCAAATGCACTTATGATATTAGGTGTTAACTTTGGTCAAAATTACCTGTTTCTTTTTTTTTTTTTTTCATCGGATTTTTTTCGATTATCGATACTTATTAAAGACATTACGATACAAAACCTAGCTAAGAACACTGCCATATACATAAAGCATATTTGTGTGTAATTTAATAAAAGTCGGCCCAGCCGTTTCGGAGTCCATAGTGAACGAGCTCACACATATAAACTTTCATACTAAGTAGTTACTTTCTGTTCGCCTATTAAATTTTACAAATCATTTTCAAATGTCGAAGGCTATGAAGCAATCATCTTGTCTAGCCAATTTTCTCTATTATTATAAATTTAAAAAAAGGGGGGGAAAAACTGTCCCCGTAGCCGTGCGAAACCTGAAAATCATTTTGAAGACTGTAAATCAGTCGATAAAACGTAATTTCTAAATGGAATCAAACATGTATCAGTCAACATCAAGTATTACGGTTCATGTGTGCTTCGAAACCAAAGATATGTCTCGACCGCGCCACCGTTGCATCAACGGAAAATGGTTTTCCCCAATCTTCGATTTTTTAATCGATTAGTTCGGTTCTTGATTTATCGATTTTGCAGAGTATGTTGTTATTTCACGGGAGAGCAAATAATGCACGAGTTTGATGCCTTAAATCGAGAAATGGGTAAAAAAAAAAAAAAAAAAAGCGATAGAAGTTAAGTTAAAACAATTCATATTCTAGTTAAAAAGCTATAACAATTACACGCATGCTAGATAGATAGATAGATAGATAGAAAGATAGATAGATAGATAGATAGATTAGTGATGGCATGATCCCAATATTTTTCCCGATTCCGATACAATTACTGATTCCGTACTAAATTCCCGATTCCGATGCAATTACCGATTCTGATTCTTTATAAATCTCTAAATACTTAACTATAAAATTGTTATTTTTTCCCGATTACCGTAAAAACTCATGTTAAATGTGCATATATTTTCTGAAACGAAAAAACATAAACGTTGGGGATGATCTGTAATTTTTAGGTTTACGAGCTGTTTAAAATCAATAAAAATTTGTTATTTTATAATTACTACTAGTAGAGGAAGATTTTTGTTTTAAAGAAAATTAAATTTAAAAAAAGTAATTAAAAGAATCAATAAAATACGCATCAAGTGCGCTTGAAAGCTAAATACAACGTAATATTAGGAAAATAAACAAATGTTTATGTTATTTTATTCAAATTAAAACAACGCTTCTATATGAACTCTCATCCTTGAGGTTATTGTCGCGTTGCCTACGCACAGTTCAAACATTTCAAAATACAATCGCTAGAAACAACGCGCCGCTCTTTACAAACAGACTTCTTTCTCCAATTTTACAACATTGCAAGGAAGAAGAAAAGGAAAAAAAAAGAAACAAAACAACACACTGAAGATAGAGTATACCTCTGAAACATATTTGTGATAAATTTCAAACAAGTAAAATATTTGTTTATTTTCTTAATATTACGTTGTGATTTGGCTTTCAATCGCACTTGATGCGTATTTTATTTTATTCAAATTAAAACAACGTTTCTATATGCACTCTCATCCTTGAAATTAAAAGAATCGTTTTGTCATCGAAATATAGATAGATGTGAAACTTAATATATAGGGTAATCGAACCCATCCGAAACTTTATATTTGGGATTTAGCCGGGGAAAATCGGTGAAAAAGTGTGAAAATTAAAATAAAATTAAAATTGCCTGGCGAAGATCGAACGACGGCATTACGAATATGCATGCGTAACGTAATAATACCTATTGCTTCATGACTTTAATGCTTGAGCTATAAAGACATGTCGCCTTGCAACAAACATGCGTTCATAGCTCAAGCATATGTTTGTTTTTAGCGATGAGCAGACTTTCCACGTAAATGACAAAGTTAACAAGCATAACACTTGCACTGAGAATCCGCATGAATTTCTTCGGCATCAGCGAGATTCCCCAAAGGTGACTGTGTTTTGTGCTATGTCCAAGAAAACTGTCTACGGACCATTCTTCTTTCAAGGAGCAACAGCTGCTGGTGAGACGTATCTTGACATGCTGGAAAACTGGTTAATTGATAAATTAAGTGAGAAAGAGTTTGATGACTTCATTTTCCAACAGGATAGGGCGCCATTACACCGGAGCCTGAGGGTTAGGCAGTTTCTGAACACAACGCTGCCAGGAAGATGGATTGAACGATCTGGGCAAGATGATCACGAACTCCCTGAACATAAATTCATACATACATACATACATACATACATACATACATACATACATACATACATACATATATATATATATATGTGTGTGTGTGTGTGTGTGTGTGTGTGTGTGTGTGTGTGTGTGTGCGTGTGTGTGCATACCCTCACTAGTAAAACAGGCATGCTCGTACACGCACACATTTCATTTGCACAACTATAACACGCAAAATTGCATTCCGCCAGCCGAAATGAACATACTACTGAGTTTTTCTTGACACAGAACCCTTTCTTTCGCATAGAACTTTCTTGAACAACCTGTTTATGTGTTGGGTGAATCTAAACGTCATCCTTGCATTTAAGGGTATATCCCGCGAAACTCCAGTTCCCCCCCTTTTTAAAATGAGATATGATTCACCTCGATCCTAGAATATGCACCATCCTATGCTTTATCCTCTCCTTTGGGGAGTGTGTGGTTGAAAGATGAATTTTTAAGTTTTTAAATAATTAAATATTAACGAATTAGTTTCGATCCGTTGAAGTCATTTGCCATCTTACAATAACATAGCGTAACAAGTATTTAAAAAAAAAAAAAAAAAAAAACATTGCCGCACTAACAATTTTTTAATTATTGACCTAATTTTCGGAATGTTATTCTTCACTTTTGTTTCAAGGCAAAAACTGTCAACAATGAACTTATTTACCAACAGCAATATATCTCCACTTGGCCAACCGTTAGTGAATTCGGCTAGTCAATAGATAAATCGTAAAAGTTACTCCAAAAAACATTTCCTTTGCAAATAAATTGGTTTGCTGAATTCTTGCAACTGTTGGAACCGTTCACTTAATGGTGGAAATCGATTCCTCTCAAATCGATATCATTGAATTAGAGAGAGAGAGAGAGAGAGAGGGGGAGCAAGAGAGAGAGAGAGAGAGAGAGAGAGAGAGAGAGAGAGAGAGAGAGAGGTATCTTTACTTTGCCGTTATGACGAGGATGGCGCGAAACCTGCCGACCCCAAATTCCAATTTAAAATATATTTTTTTTAAACGAGAAAAATAAAAGTTCTAACAAATTGTGTTACGATTCGATCATTTCCAAAATTCTTTTTTATTTAGAATGCTCGTGCGCACGCGCGTGTGTGTGTGTGTGTGTGTGTGTGTGTGTGTGTGTGTGGTAGTTAACGGATCGAAATTAGGTTCATTGATAGATCGATAGAAAGACAGTAAGAAATACTGAAAGACAGCCAGCCGAGCAGATAGGAGCATAGTGCACACACACACACACACACACACACACACACACACACACACACGCACACACGCACACACGCACACACACATGCACACACACACACACACACACGAATATATAAACACTTGTTGGATAGAAACACACACACACACGCACACACACACACACACGAATATATAAACACTTGTTGGATAGAAACACACACACACGTATATATAAAGACTCGTTGGATAGAAACACACACACACACACGCACACGCACACACACACGCACACGCACACACACACACGTATATATAAAGACTTGTTGGATAGAAACACATTTTGAATAATTACGTTTATTGTCCTCGCATATCTTGCAAAACACTGTAGACGCATGATAATCACATCGAAATCACTTCCATTAAGAATTAACCCGTGTTCGAAATCGTACAGACCGTGGTCCATGAAACATATTGACCATACACGTCCAATCAATGAGATTTATTGTGGTAGAGAGTCTTATAAGGTGGTCAGAAGTTTTTCAAGTGTGGAAAAAATACGTGAAAAAGCACTATAAAACTCTTGAACGAAACCTTGAAGCACGATTTCGTATTCCTGATAGAAGTGTTTCTGATAATGGAACTTAATTTATGGATAATTAGAGATTTCTGCGAATAATATTCGACCGGTCATGTATCAAATACCCCATACCAGTCAAGTCTAACAGTCAAGCAGGACACACACACACACACACACACACACACACACACACACACACACACACACACACACACACACACACACACACACACACACACATATATGAAGAAAATAAATGAAATCTGACATAATGTTGAGAAAATTGGAGGAAATATAAACAATAAATATATATATATATATATATGTTTATATATGTAAACAAATGTAATTTCGTGTTTGTTTAATCGCAAACATTCTCAAAGCGAGGTTGAAATTTATGAGTGCCTTCATAACGTAAGTGTCGCATTTGAAAATGCAGGATATATAACTCTATATTATGATTGTTCAGGTGTCGACGAGACGGGCCGTCAAGTAAATACGGGTATTTTTTTAAAAAGGTGAGTGGAGATATGATTACTAAACACATTCTTAAAATGAGATTGGAATAGGATTGTAGCTGTAAAAGATCCAAGCACTAAACATAGGAAGGTAAGGATGAAGAAGTGGACAAAAGTGAAGAAACTGGAAGAAGTCAGTAAATCTTCGGCAAAAGTCTACCAAGGCCGAGTGCCAACAATACAGAATTAATGTAACTAAACCGTCTAACTGCCCAATGTCCAAGTACATTGGAAGCGGGAGGGGGTACATACTCGTAAATATAAGCGAAGCTATTATTTGGATTCATCGGTATAGTTCTCACCTCTAGTGTCATTTTCATAACATTTCGGTCGATGTAACCTCTGACCTTCTTCAGGTCTATCTTATGAAACTCGGGAATGTTTCTGTCAAACTCGGGAATTTGGGCGAAATCTCGAATGGAACCCTTTATTTACTTCACTGGTGGGGGTGGGGGGGTCACGCTCTCGTTTCGTCAGCCATGATTGGATAGAGGTCCTAAGTGATTCGCAATTATATTTTTTCGGTCGCCTTGAGAATTGAACCTTCAATCTTCAAGAGAATTACATCGACCGAAACGTTGTGAAAATGACGCTCAAGATGCGAACAGAAGTTCGATGAATCCAAATAACTCGAATAACGAATCCTCATCTGAAAAATTCAAAAACATAAACGTAGTATGGAATGATGTTGCATGTACATTTGAAATAGATTAAAGCACGATGGTGTGCAAAAAATATGTATTTTGCCATGTAGTCTTACATCTTTCTGTCTGACTTCTTTATGTTTCTTTGCCTATCTTTTTGTTCGTCTGTTTACCTTCTCATACATTCTTTGTAATTTGTAGTTAAAATCATCATCCTATACCGATATTACTCCGAGAAAGCTTTCCAGTGAATAAAGACAAAATATCAGCTGTTTCTTTGTTAGCATTTGTGCGATTACTTACATTTTTCCATTTTTTTTTTCTCGATACAAACGCACACATATTGTGTATGCTCTTTATTTGGAACTTGATTTTAATAATGATTTAAATCGTCAAATTAGGCACACACACACACACAGATAGATAGATAGATAGATAGATTTAAAAAAAAACTGCCCTGAAACAGCTGTAAACAACTATATTTTGTGTATCCTCCTCATTTGGAACTTGATTTTAAAACGATTTAAATTGTCAACATACGCGCACACACGTGTATAAGTAAAATTATATAAATACCAGAAAAATTCTTATGCGGTTCGATCTACGTTTCGACAACGTTAATCATCTTGTTAGGCGTTGAATCCCTGACGATGAGAAACAATTAACGTTGTCGAATTTAGATCAATTCCAGTAGATGGATTGGCGTAAGGAGTATTCTGATTTTTATATAATTTTACTTATGAAAAGTCTACTTATGTATTGAGCACTTTTGAAACGATCTTGTTTTTTTTTTTGTTTTTTTTTTTAGTTCGATGAATTTGAACTTATTTCTGCACTGATGATTCCTGAAAGGATGAAAAACTAGCGTCCGTAGACATTAAAACATTATTATTATTATTATTATTATTATTATTATTATTATTATTATTATTATTATTGTAATAATTCGTCCACCTCTTTAAGACCTGGTTTCTTATTGTTGAACACTTTACGTTGAAATCAAATAAGTTGGTGAATTAATCCCACGTGCGCAGATCTTGATGTTAAAATCACATGATCATTCTCAGTCGTCTTGAATGACATTTTCGATTTATATAAATGTTAATTTCAACTATATTTCTCGCCGCGATTAACGTTCGCTGAGCGGTTTGTTCCTTGCTAATGGAGTCAGAGATGGCTTCGTGGCCGGGTTCGATTCTCCTGACCGGTGGTAATCGTGACTCTCTGCACTGATGATTCCAGAAAAGGTGAAACACTAGTGTCTGTAGGTATTGAATATTTTTATAGTAATAATTATATATATATATATATATATATATATATATATATATATGGAGAGAGAGAGAGAGAGAGAGAGAGAGAGAGAGAGAGAGGAGAGAGAGTTAGGTTTGAACCACTTATTTGGGAAGTGTCATTTGATACAAATACTTTTTTTTTAAGTCGAAATGACAAGATTCTACTTATCCTCAACAGAGCAGCTGTGCACGTGTTTAGTGCCCCGACTCAAAAACATCTTGCTTCTCTCGTCATCATGCATATGCAACCGGATAACCAGAAATTGCACGTTTCACATGCACTCGGTGCGACTGCTTTAATCCACCCGTTACCCTCTGAAGTGCTGTGTCCAATAAAACGTACGCGTGTAATTTTCAGGTAACATGTCTGGCACCCCCAACCTTTCCCACCAAAAAAGGGGGGAAAACAACACAGAGGAAATAGAAAGAAAGAAATCATGTCGCAGTTTAGGGCGAAGAGTAGATTGAAGGTTAAATCGGGTAGCTCAGTATATTGTATAGATGATGACAGAAAATTTAACAAACACGTTTAGAAGAAGAAGAAGAAGAAGAAGAAGAAGAAGAAGAAGAAGAAGAAGAAGAAGAAGAAGAAGAAGAAGGAGCTTAAAACCCAATCGGACCTCTTAGTGTGATCATTTACCAAGGCCCTCTGGATAGACTATGGTTCCGGTCCGCAATCCCTAAGAGGATGCCCTCTCCATAAGCATTAACCCCTCCTTTGAGAGAAGGGTTAATTTATTGTCAGTTTCCTGAGGCGCCACTACCAGAGAATGCTGACGAGTCCGAACTCAGTAAATTTTTCTTCCATCCAAAGTGCCCTATTTTGTGAGGATCTTGTTCTTTACTGATGCCATGTCTAACCTTGCCGCAGTGGGGAGCAAGTTAAATAAACTAATACCGTTAGGAAAGGTATGAACCCATAATTTCATGCTTCAGCTATGAGTGAAAAAACAAACAACAACAATTAACCATATATAATAAATAATCATTCAGAATAAGCATTGAACAATTCCCAAAAGGATTGATTTGCCGTAAAATGAACGACCACACGAATCCCTGAATCGTTTAGAAAAAAAGGTATTTTGTGCTTTCCATGATGTATAGAGGTCACGTGATGTCCGATTTTATCTCCTTCGTTGTATGGTCCCAAATATCCAAGTATAAGTTCTAGTACTGAGAAATACTATGAACTTTAATATAATTCGGTTATCTTTCCTCAATAATTTGAAAGCCCGAAGCTACCGTCTCGCCCCCTCCACTCTCTGCACGTCACTGTGTGTTTCGGTATTTACTATATACAAACAAAGATTAATACGACCCGAAGCCTTGGTGATATTTACAGCAGCTTTATTCCTGATGTTTCCTCCATTGAAAAGCTGCAACGCTGGTCCTAGACTTTTACTATCGACATTTTCCCCTACTCGAAGCCATTACTGTCCATAACCATCTTTCTTCCTCTGGCTACCGACTAGGTCTGCTAACTCTGACTCCCAACTCTCGACTAACTGACACGTGTATTTTTAAGCTATCTCGTTACGTCATTTTCATTATGTTCTAACATTCTTTTTCACAGCGTTATGTTCGTACTAGTTATGAAAACTGACATTCCTTTCTATTAAAACATTTTGACATGAGTAATTTTATCTGTAAATATTTATTTCGTTATGATAACATTCTTTCTTACATTTTATTTTTACAAATATTAACAACGATCATGATAATCATCGACCAGCAGATCTTTCGGCGTTGCCCGGTCAATAGCCAACATAACCTCTCCAAAGGATTGATTTGCCGTAAAGCAGACAAACCAAATTAACCAACAATAACAAGGCTCCAACCATTTCTTATCGTGTTAGGATGGGTGATAACGTGGTAATCTCAAAGCTATATGCCTAACAGGGCTCTAAGAAACATCCACAAGGAATCGGCATTAGGATGCGTCGTTCTGTGACCGACTATGCCTCTGTGTGTGGCAAGCAAAGACGTGTCAAATGTGGAACAGCGAGAGTGACAACCTTGCTTTTGTGCTATTTCTTTGTGTGTTCTAGATTAAACCTTCCTCGACTACGTATGCAACTGCCGATCTTTGCTGTTCTCGGTGTCGTAGGTGGAGGTGGGGGTAAAAACCCGCGGTCTTTCAGGTTAATGAATGAGTTGCTGTGACTAAAGATAATGACTTCGTGCAGACCAGATAATCTTAGAGCTCTAGCCAGAAATCTTACTCGCTTAACAACAACAACAACAACAACAACAATAACAATAGGGAGGTTACAGTAACTAAGTTATTAACTGCACGGACTATCAATCTGAGTGTGCCAAGTCTGAATCTAGTTCGTTGCACAGAAACACTTTCACTTAGGGGTGTTGACAACCTTCACATGGTCCCTCCCGTAACTGTCCCATGTCTTATGAAGAATTCAAACTAGAAAGATATCAGGGAAATAAATGTCAACAATCATCATCTGATTTATACGAAATGAATGAATGAATGGTGCTTAGTAACAATGACAACAACGGGAAGTAACGGTGGTTCAGTGGTTAACGACACGAACTGACGACCTGGCCGTCCCAAGTTCAAATCCAGCTCGTTCCACAAAAATCACTTTCACTTTAGGCTGTTGGCAACCTTCACGTGGTCTCTCCTGTAATCCGCCGATGAAAGAATTTTTGACTAGAAAAAATATCGGGGGAAACTGAAGATGATGATGATGATGATAATGATGATGATGAACAACAATAACAACAGCAACAATCGTTTTCAACTCCTACTGTTTCAAACGTGTGCACAGCAACATTATTAGACAGTTAAACGAATCAATACAAGATTTAAGTCTCATCTAGGGTGTGGGTAGTAATTAGGGTATTTATTTACGATTATAAATTATCTGGGTGGCCACTAATAACAGACACATCAGCGTTTACCCGACTTTAAAAAAAAAAGCAGAAGAAATAAAGAAGTGTGTAGAATTATCGTTCGTGTCATTGTAGTTGCGTCAGCGTGTTTTAGAACAGCATTTCTCAAGCTTTGCTTTTTTTTTTTTTTTTTTTTTTTTACCCATTACATAAACCCGGGCAAATTACGTGTGTAAAGAAACCCCAGCGCAATAAATAAATAAATAAATGGTGCAAGTCTATAAATGGGCCACTTATAATCTTTTTTACTATAAAAATTTGAAAAAAATCTTTATAATGTACGTACTTGTCACTGCATGAAAATGTCATATTCCAAAAATCACGTAAATCGATCAAGTAGTTTTTTTTTTTTTTTATTTAAGAAAATAAAATATTATGAGAAATTTTATCGAAGAAAAACTTCCTACCATCTTGTTTTTAAATGATACACTGCTAGCGACACCTATTGGGAATAAAAGATCGACAAGGGGGCAGACAATCGACTTTCCACGCTATAGAAAAAAAACTTGGAAAATTAAGACATTTATAAGTTATATGTTGAAAACGAAAATAACGTTTAAAATTCCAGCAAACGAGTAGTTTCCAAGATATGAAGAATTTCACGTAAATTGAGCACCCACACGTTGACGCTCCTCCAACAAAAATTCGGCAAATGTGTATTTCAGCGGCTTAAATTCAAGTTTTACACGTGTGAGTGCTCAAGCGAATAAAAATTTACATTAAATAAAAACACTAAAAACTTATCTTGCCTTTGATAACATTTATTTGTTATATATTTGTTTTTTGTTATTTTTTGACAACTTTTTCGAATCTATGTGTAAACAAACCCCCAAAATTTTTCAGGTAAGTTGAAAAGTAACATTTTGCTTTTGGTAATATTGATTTATTACACACACACACGCACACACACACACACACACACAATATATATATATATATATATAATTATTTTATCTTTTTTTTTTTACTATATGAATATATATATATATACTCGTGCACAAAAAAAATGGGCCATGATTAAAATTGGAACAAAAAAAATGGGCCATGATTGAAATTGGAAAGAAAACAATTTTTAAAATTTTTATCGCTTGTTTGCTAATAATTAGCTGTTATTTAGTATTTTTCAGATTATTAGTATTAAAGATGAGTCCAAGAAAAGTAAGACGACATCTTGACGAAAAAATTAAAAACCGAATTGCAGGATTACGACAAGCAAATTTGATTTACAAGCAGATTTTCGACATTTTGAAAGGAGAAAAGGTGGTAACATCTCTTTCAGCTGTGAAGAGAATTGGGCAAAGGTTCGAAATTGAAGGCACAGTGAGCAGGAAAGTTGGTTCTGGTCGCCCCAGAGCATCCACAATGAAGGACGATCACAGGCTTAAAATGACCGTTTTGAAGGATCGCAAAAAAACTTATGTTGACCATAGCAAACAATTCGAAACAGCAAAAGGAAATTCTCTTTCTAGAGTGGCAATATCCAGAAGGATGAAGGAAATGGGATTTTCATCAAAAAGATGTGCAAAAAAACCTTTAACTAAGAAGAACATCAGCGACAGAAAGACATTTGCATCATGTTATGGTACGAAAGATGCAGATTGGTTTAGAAATGTTTTCTGGTCGGACGAATCAAGATTTTGCCTTGCCAGTGATGCCCCTGAACGTTGCATCCGAAGATCCGGAGAAAGATTTTCACCGAATTGCATAAAAACCACAGTAAAATATGGAAATGGAGGAATAATGGTATGGGGGACCTTTTCTGCTGCAGGAGTTGGGGAAATTATCAGATGTGATGCGTCAATTAATGCCAAAGAATACATTCAAATATTAGAAAGAGGTCTATTACCAAGCATCCAGAAGTTAGAAATGAACAATGACATTATTTTTCAACATCATAATGCCCCTGCACACACAGTAAAAGTCACAAAGAAGTGGCTTACTGATAATTCAATTGATGTGATGTTTTGGCCTGGCCAAAGCCCAGATTTAAACCGAATGGAAAATATTTGGGCTATAATATCTCGTGCATTAGCTAGAAAAACTTTTTCCAACTAAGAAAAATTATAGGAAGCAGTACAAAGAGAATGGAATAACGTCTCCTCTTCACAGTGCTCCAAGTTGGTTGAGAGCATGATAAAAAGAATTGATCTTTTAAAAAGATCTAAGGGCAATTCCATTCCATACTAAGTTTTTATTAAAGTAAATATCTTACTCTTTATATTTTTTATTCATTTTCGTTTATTATTTAATTGCATTTTGTGTAATGCATCTTTTTATGCAATAAATTGTAAATTTCTTTCCTGGCCCATTTTTTTTTTTTTTGTTCATGAGTGTATATATATCTCGTTAGTTATCATTTTTGTTATAAAACCAGAAGATGCATTTATTCGACACTCATAGTATGCTATTCATATCCGTCAATGTAGCACGTCTCACACGTGTTTCGTTGAATAATGGAAGTTCACCTAACAACTCATAAGACATATGTATTCCGCGAAAAAGTACAGTGGGGGGGGAGTTGTTATTGTTTCCTTAAAATAAAAAGAATATATATATATATATATATATATATATATATATATATATATATATATATATATATATATATATATAGTTTTATTGCGTATTATAAAAAAAAAATGCCTCCAAATCCTCTTTGAAAATAAGAGTTTGATAATAATTTGATGAAAACAAAAAAAATTTGGTAATGAAAGAGAGAGAGAGAGAGAGAGAGAGAGAGAGAGAGAGAGAGAGAGAGAGAGAGAGAGAGAGAGAGTAAAACCTCCTGGGCAACATTGGTAGGTACAGTCAGTTTTAAAATTAATCATCAAAAATAATTTCGTGTTGATATTTTTATTTTTGTGAAAGTAGACAGCAAACGAGATTACGATAGATAGAGAGAGAGGGGGAGGGGGAGCTTAACACGATAATCCGAATTGTACGACATAAGTTTTGACGGCTACTATCTACCTTTTTCATCATTAAAACCAATCCTGTCATACAACTATAACTATAATAAATACGACCGGATAATCCTCATCATAAATATATCATGCGAAATAAATGAATAAACATTATAAAAAAATAAAACAAAAAAAAAAATAAAAAAGGATAATCTTTTTTTATTTAAAAAAAAAAAAATGAATTGATCAATTATTTCGCATGAGTGAAGAAGACAATATGAATTTTAAAAAAAAGAAAAAAAAGAAACTTTTTTTCGCCCTAAACAAGATATATTTCCACTTGCACATAACGGGGATACTATTTGGGATCGTGTCTAACAGGGGACTGTAGAGAGTTGAGCAGCAAGATGTCTGTTCACATTACATTTAAACTTCTGCAAGTTTGTACAGTCAGGCAAGCAGGAAACAGGGAGGAAATTCGAAAGTCTAGCAGTCCAAGGTAATAAACTAGTACAGTAGAAGGCTTTCTGGCATTTGGGAAGGAGCATAAGCAGTGAAGGGGTGGGATTTTGCTGCTTGTCAGGTTATGCGGGAGTATTGTACGTCGAGGTGGCACAAATGCTACGAGTCCATTAGAGCACATTCCATTAGAACAGTTGTAAAACAGACACAGTGATACATTACAATACTGCGGCGATGGGACAGAGGTTAGAGCTTCTTGGCCGACTTTTTTTATATTTCGTTTTCTGTGAGTTTTACAACCAATATTTTCATCGGCCATGATGAAATAAATAAGGGGGAACAATTTGGGGTTAATTTCTATTTTACTTATGTAAATGATTTAAGTTGAATTAATTTCAGCATGGTCATTAATCCCAAACAACTTATATTGTACTTATTTAGAATAAAACTTATTAAAAAAAAAATAATATTAATAAATATATGTATTTATACTGTTCGTACTCGTCATGGAGCGAAAATATCATATTCCAAAAATTACGTAAATTGATCAAGTAGTTTTTTAAAACTAAGAAAATTGATTTTACGATTTTTTTTAATTTGTAAAGCTAATTCTGATCTAGATACTTCGAATTGAGCTGTCTCCCCTTATCCATTTCATCACGGCCGACACACTTGGTAATGAAATTTGATTTTCTGATTTAAAAAAAATTGATCAATTTACATGATATTTTTGGAATATGACATCTTCGTTCCGTGACGAGGACGTATATATATATATATATATATATATATATATATATATATATATATATATATATATATATATATATATATATATATATATATATATATACTAAGTTTAATCATACCCGTGAAATGCCGAAATCAAAAATCGTCAAGAAACATATGTCACCATATTTATAAACAAATCAAGAACGGGGTGTCGCTAAGTAAGGGCGATAATTCATGTTCATAATTTTCTACTTAGAAGACGTACTCTATAAAGATGGCGACTATAGATTTCTTGGAGAAGTATTTTGAAGCTGATATGATTGTATATTGAGATACATAAATGATAAATAAATAGATAGATATGATCAGACTGAAGATTATAGATATGAACATATTGAGATCGATATCAATTAAACAGACAACACACGCACACACACACACGCACACACACGCACACACACATACACCCCCATATATATATATATATATATATATATATATATATATATATATATATATATATATATATATATATAACTCGCATTAATTCACTGAGAGAGATGCATGCACCCTCAGTCTTCGTTAAGACATGCACCTAGGAGAAGGTAACTCTGATGTAAAAACCTGCAGTCCACTGTGTACTCTGTCCTGTGGCAGTTATCTGCACCGACGGAGGTTAGCAGTAATACGTAATACGAAGTGTGGATGGTTCTACACAAAGCCTTCACCACTATAAACAAATCATCTGTGTGGATTTCCGAACAACTTAGTTGTGGCGGAGCCTCATACGTCGAATCGACGGGAGAGTCCATATATATACACACACATATATATATATATATATATATATATATATATATATATATATATATATATATATATATATATATTCATATTTTCATAATTTACAACTTAGCTCTATTCACGTATTGAGCATTACTGGAACAAATACTGAAAAACGATATATGAAATATTAGATCTCCTTCTCATATTATATATATATATATATATATATATATATATATATATATATATATATATATATAGAGAGAGAGAGAGAGAGAGAGAGAGAGAGACAGACAGACAGACAGACAGACAGACAAAGATAGATAGATAGATAGATAGATAGATAGATAGATATCCGAACATATTACTCGCCATCAGTGGCAAGATATGTTAGCATTTTTAGCTAAGATTAATGTAGCGCGTATGCATCATTAATTTAGAATGAAAACGTTTCTATCAAGTCGCCCTTTTACTGTAGATTAGAGTGTAGTATCTGTTCTAAACTTTATGTTTTAGGAGTTTTGTCTCGTTTTTTTTTTTTTTTTTTTTTTTTTTTTGCGCACGCGAGTGTTTGTTTGTTTCATGAATAACAAGAGCAAGTAACTTTATTTTCTAATAGTTATCTCCCTCACGTGACCTGAGGACCAACGAAACATACTGTGTATTTTGTATATGTAAATATATAGATATAAACATAATTTAATCTTCTGAAATGGTAAGAGATACAGTTAGTGTGACGGTTTCCTTCGATGGAAGTAAACACGAACGGTACTGTGTAGGTTATTTGTCATAAGCTTATGTTAATACTATATATATATATATATATATATACACATATATATATATATATATATATATCGATAGATAGATAGATAGATAGATAGATAGATAGAAGAAGAAGAAGAAGAAGAAGAAGAAGAAGAAGAAGAAGAAGAAGAAGAAGAAGAAGAAGACAAGATGAACATACTGAGATCGATGGGTGGATAGATATGAAAAGTCAGATAGATTTCAATATATATATATATATATATATATATATATATATATATATATATATATATATATATATATAATATAAAACTGTGTGTGTGTGTGTGTGTGTGTGTGTGTGTGTGTGTGTGTGTGTTTCTGGTCACGAATAGGCTCCTATATGGTTGACTATTTTTAAAAACTGATTACATATAATGATAGAAGATGTATCGAGGCACAGGAATGGCTATGTTTGATCTGGCAGAACGGTGGTTCATTAAAATTGTAGGATCTGAGTTCGCACCTGGTCCACAAAGTATGGAAATAAAAAATTTAAAATTAAAAGAAAACGTTTACAAGTGTTTTTGATATAGATGTACATAAGAATACTTTGATATGTTTTAACTTAAATAGGGATGATATAATAAAATTGTGGGGTCTGCGTTCGCACCTGGTCTCCATAGAATGGAAATAGGCACAAATTTTAATAAAGACTTTTCATATATATCTGCGTAAGTATACTTTGATAATCATGTTTCAGTTTGAAGAAATATGGTATAATAAAATCATGGGGTGTTCGTTCGCACCTGACCGCCATAGAATGGAAATATGTCACAAAGTTTAACAAGATTTTTTTAATATAGATCCACAGAGTATTGTGATAAGTGTTTCAGTGTGAACAGGTATGGTATAATAAATTATTGGGTATATATATTTTATTTTTACTTTCATCATATTTTGCTTTGGTTTTGATACCCCCAAATTCGAAGCTATCTCTTTACAACCTTTCCTTTTCATAACCTATCATACTTTCATAAATCAGAGTCCATTTCTGTGGGCTGTTTTTGAACCCAGTAAACGACGGGTACTTTTGCTAGTGTATATATATATATATATATATATATATATATATATATATATATATATATATAAACTGAAATTTGTAATCCGCTTGTATAATACTTAAAAATTAAAGTCCATATAAATATTAGTACCAATATTTATAAGACAATGCAATCAGATAAAGAAGCTCAATATACGAAATGGAGCAATATTGAACCTAACTACACCATGAAATATCCTGTTTTAATGTTAACTCCCTTTAAGTCTTTTCATACAAACTTAGTTTTTCGGTCTATGTGCTAAATAGCAAACTGTATAACTGCCTATCAACATAATTTTGCTAAAACATTTCATCTGGTCATTATGAGCCAGTTATTGAAAACCAATGCACTAATGAAAAAAACTTAAATTTTTTGTATCGCTTGCTGAATATTTACTGAATTTAAGTACACACACACACACACACACACACACACACACACACACACACACACACACACACACACACATATATATATATATATATATATATATATATATATATATATATATATATATATAAGTCATAAAAATATATATGGCAATTAAGCTACACAGCATATTCCGCGTTTTATCCACGCTAGTATTAGTCAGGCTTATCGGTTATAATAGATAAGCCTGACGAATCCTAGCGTGGATGAAACGCGGAATATTCTGTGTAGTTTAATTGCTATATATATTTTTATAACTTACTACCTGTGTATTGAGCACTGTTGAAGTAAATACTTAAATTTTACGCATAAAATTATACTTTCGTATATTAATTTATGTGATTAAATGAAGTAATCATATACACATATATATGTGTGTGTGTATATATATATATATATATATATATATATATATATATATATATATATATACATATATATATAGTTGTATGTATATTAGTGATGGGACGATTCCAATATTTTTCCGATAACAATTATTTGTTCTGATTCCTTTCATGTCTCTTTTTGTAATTTTCGGATTACCTTACGCATACATGTAGCATGTGCGTATATTTTCGCAAACGAAAAATATACACATGTATTGAGGTGAGGCTATAAATTTAAGTTTTATTGGTAATTTAAAATTAATAAATATCTACTATCTTATCATCAGTACCAGCAAAGGGAATTTTTTTTTAATTTGGAATTTCTACTGAGAAAACGTACAAAAGAAAAGAATACATAATGAAAAATATACATCCGCAAAATTTGCCAGGTGAAATAATATGCGAATAAATCTTCTTGTCACAAGTAATACAATTTAAAAAAAAAAAAAAAATGGTAATTCCAGCTGACACACGACACGGCGAATCTATAATTGGAAAGTGATGCTGCTGCCCAGTCCCAAGAAAATGAGACGAAATGCAGAAATGCACAAAAATAGATAAATAAATAAAGAAAAGAAAAAGGACATACCTTGAGGATCGTATCTCAAACTGGGCATGTTTAAATCTCCTTTTTGCTTCGAGGTCGCCAAAGTGGTTTTTTTGGTCAAAATACGATAAAGTAAAAACGCTTCGCGATTTTGTTTTCCTTTAAAGAAAGTGCACACAGAAATCCCCAGCTGCTTGCTTCGGTTGTTGATTATTATATACTCTCTCTCTCTCTCTCTCTCTCTCTCTCTCTCTCTCTCTCTCTCTCTCTCTCTCTCTCTCTCTCTCTCAGTACGTTTTTGGCTTAGACTTAAGGTTGCAACTATTCAACTAGTAGGAAGAAGAAGAAAAAAAAAAATTAAGAAGTGTTGCTGAGGTCCAGATATGCAAGTTAAAAGCAACTATGAATACGTCGTTCCTTCTTGACTTGTCCTCTTCTATGTGGCTAAGTCCGGACATTAAAAAAAAAAAAAAAAGGCTCACAAATAATACGACTGGTAATTTGTCGTTGCGAATGAATGGATGATCAAGTTGATGACAGGAGCGGACAGTTTTCTTGATTGCGTTTTTTTTTCTCTCGACTTGCTGCGTCGCCGTCGTCGCTTCTTCTCCTTCTATCTCTTTTTGCGCGCACGTATTAATAGCCTTTGCCTTCCCGTACAGTCATGTGACCAAGTCACATTTGTGTAATGTTTGTTTTAGTCGTGTCCACGTTTTTTCCGGCTCTCCAAGCAGTACTGATCCATAAAATTTCCCTCAATAATGTTTTCTTTTTTAAAATTTTTATTTTTACATCACAAAAAAAAAAAAAAAAAAAATGACACACAGTAAACTAAAAAATTAGTACTCTCACTCTTTGGATTAAAACGCTAGCTGAACGCGAACGTGCGGCTGTCGTGTGCGTGCTGTCTGCTACTAAATCCGTTTTGTAGCAGTGCCTCTATTTTTATTTATTTATTTATTTTACTTACTATAAAGCTCAATGACACCTACCTACTCATCGCATGAGCTAACAAACACTGAATAATAATAATAATAATAATAATGGATGTGTATATGTCCGTATCTTTAATCCTACGACTTATTGGATCGTTGCGTGCGTATAAGACAATAATTGTGTGTGTGTGTGTGTGTGTGTGTGTGTGTGTGTGTGTGTGTGTGTGTGTGTGTGTGTGTGTGTGTGCGTGTGCGTGTGTGTGTGCGTGTGTGTGTGTGTGTGAAAGAGAGAGAAGGAAGGGAGGAAGGTCAGGGATCAAAGGTCAGGAGATCAGAAATTATTTTAAGGGTTTAATTTATTTTTGTCAGCATTCAAAAAAAAACAACAACTGATGTTTACTTTACCAATTTTTACCCACTGAAAATATCTAAAAGAAAGAAAAAAAAAAGGAAAAAGAAAAAGAAAACGATTATTCGTTTATTTTTCCTGGATGAAGAAGTTTATAGATCCGAGATTATTCTAGAAATCGGAACACGAACGTAAATATATTAAATGCCAAGAACAATTCATTATCTTTAAAAACTTATTATACTTAATAGAAGATAAAGTGCCAGCAAGTTATTTCACTCTTCTCATACGCAAACAGTTTCGGCAGTTGAGTTCAATTATTATTATTATTATTATTATTATTATTATTATTATTATTATTATTATTGGGAAAGCGGACTCTTTCATATGTAATATATTGATTTTGGCATTCTGTGGATGCCCAGCATAAATGGAGACGCCCTGGTATTATTGTAGCTCTTTTGTTAAAACTATAAAAGTATTTTCTAAGATAGCAGGGACGCCCGGCGTAGCCTGGTCGTAAAATACACTTAAATGTGATATTTTAATTTATACAGATTTCGTATATATTCTTATAGAGTCAATTTTCCATCGCTCTTATATATTATAAAGTTGTGATCCCAATATATATATATATATATATATATATATATATATATATATATATATATATATATATATATATATATATATATATATATATATATATATATATATATATAAAGTTAGCTGGTTGGGAGAGGTCAGAGAAAGGCTATCAGAAATGCAGCAGATGAAGAACGTTGAGATAAAACCATCGACGACATTAAGGCTGGCATACGAAGGATGACAAACTGGAAGGCAGCTGGTCCAGATGGAGTGGATGGGCTTCTGGTTTAAACAGTTTCCATGCCTTTATCCGCCTATAGCTGTTGCTCTGCAAAGGGTTGTAGAATCGGGAGATGTCCCTGATTGGCTTGTGAAGGGAAGAACAACACTGATTAGGAAAGATCCTGCAAAAGGAACAGATGCCAATAATTATAGACCAATTACATGTCTACCACTAATGTGGAAACTGTTAACTGGAATATTTGCGGAGAACATTTATGAACATCTTGAGAGTAATTGTGTTATTTCTGACGAACAAAAAGGTGCCGGAAAGGGTCGAGAGGTACTAAAGAGCAACTACTAATTGATAAAGCATTAATGCAGGATGCGAAGAAGAAGAAGAAGAAGAAGAAGAAGAAGAAGAAGAAGAAGAAGAAGAAGAAGAAGAAGAAGAAGAAGAAGAAAAAATTAAGAAGAAGAGGAATCTGAGCGTAGCATGGATCGATTACAGAAAGGCTTATGACATGGTTCCTCATTCATGGATACATGAAACACTATTGATGATGAAGGTTGCTGAGAATGTGGTAGGGCTTTTGGAGACAAGTATGACTCAATGGAAAACGGTGCTGACAGCAAACAGAGAGGAGATGGGGCAGGTTGGCATTAAATGTGTAATATTTCAAGGAGATTCGTTATCGCCACTTCTTTTTGTAATGATAATGATGCCACTGAGCATCCTCTTGAAGAGAATAAATCTGGGGTATACTTTTAGATCTGGTGACAGACACCTCAACCATCTACTATTTATGGATGAATTGAAAATATTCGGTAGAAATGAAAAGGAAATGGAGAGACTGGTAGAACTTGTAGGGACATACTCAGAAGACATTGGGATAAAATTTGGGATTAGTAAATGTGCGGTGCTGGTGATGAAAAGAGGAGTAAAGGTTCATTCGAATGGAATAGTACTGCCAAATGGAGAAATCATGAAAGAAATAGAAGATACAGGATATAAGTATTTGGCAGTGTTGGAGGGTGTAGGCATCATGAACAGAGAAATGAAGGAGAAAGTAAGAAAGGAGTATCTTAGAAGAGTGAAACTAATTGCAAAGTCGAAACTGTATGGAGGAAATCTAATGAAAGCAATGAATGCATTGGCAGTCAGTGTTTTGAGATAGAGTGCGGGAATTTTAGAATGGTCTGACAAGGATTTGCATGCCATGGATATCAAAACAAGAAAGGGTTTTAGCAATGTTTGGTATATTTCACATTCGAAGTAGTGTAGCAAAACTGTATCAAAAGAGGAAAGACGGTGGGAGAGGATTGAAAAGTGTAAAAGATTGTGTTAGAATTGAGGAGATGTCGTTGAAGGAGCATGTGGTTAGAAATGAGGATTGGATGCTCAAGGTTGTGGCCAATGAAGTGGAGGTATGTGAGACCAAGGCTGATTATGTGAAACGTATGGATAGAGAAAGGGCAGAGGAACTGGCTAGGAAGAAAATGCATGGAAGGTTCTCCAAGGATATAGCAGAAGTGGCTGGGTATCTGGCTAAGAGTACTGAAGCTTTTGTTTGTGCAGCACAAGAGCAGGCATTAGGAACATGATTGTTCAAAAAAGTGGTTCTAAGAGAGGAAGTTTCTGCAGAATGCCGGATTTGTGGTAAGACCTCAGAGTCAACTGCGCACCTTGCAGCAGGGTGTAGTGGACTGACCCAGAGAGAGTACCGCAAAAGACACGACCGCATGGGACTCCGGTATATTGGGAGGTGTGTAAGAGGGTGGGGGTGAAGTGTGCTGGAAAATGGTTTGAGGATGGCAAGGTAGAGGTATGGTGGGACAAAAGTGTCATAACGACCAAACAATCGGAACATAATTGTCCAGATTTGGTAGTCATTGACAAGGTCTCAAAAAACTGGCAGATTGTAGACTTTTCAGTACCCTGGGACAGGAATGTGAGAGAGAAGGAGAATAAGAAGTGGAGTAATTATGCTCCATTGGCCTTGGAGATAAAGCGTATACATGGGGTTAAAACACAAATAATCCCGGTCGTAGTTGGTACACTAGGAGTAGTATCAAGTCGTCTGGAAGGACAACTGAAAAAACTACAAATCCCCGATGTTTTAGGCGGCATTTAAGACCTCTGCAATTATAGGTACCACCACCATCATTAGGAAAACCCTTGATCTTTGATGCTTTTGATTTGAAGCTGAGGTTAAGGGAAATCCTTTGGAAATGAATCCCATCCCTTTCCAGAGAAACGTTGATAAACGATATAAGAATTATTATTATTATTATTATTATTATTATTATTATTATTATTATTATTATTATTATTGTTATTATTATTATTATTATTATTATTATAATTTTTACTATCATTATTATTATTATTATTATTAATATTATCATTATTACCATCATTATTATTATCATTATTATTATAATTATTATTATTATTATTATTATTATTATCATAATTATTATCACAATTATTATTATTATTATTATTATTATTAATATTATCATTATTATTATCATTATTATTATTATAATTATTATAATCATTATTATTATCATCATTATTATTATCATTATTATTATTATAGTTATTATTATTATCATTATCATCATTGTTATTATCATTATTATTATTATCATAATTATTATTATTATCATCATATTCATAATTATTACCATTATTATTATTATTATTATTGTTATTTTTATTTTCATCATCATCATTATTATTATTATTATCATCATTATTATTATTATTATCATTATTATTATTATTATCCTTATTATTATTATCATTATTATAATTATTATTATCATTATTATTATCATCATTATTGTTATTATAATTATTATCAACATTATTATTATCATTATTATTATTATCATTATTATTATTATCATTATTATTATTATCATTATCATTATTATCATTATTATTATCATCATCATTATTATTATTATTATTATTATTATTATTATCATCATCATCATTATAATAATGATTATTATTAGTGCTAGTATTATCATCATTATTATTATCATTATTATTATTATTATCATTATCATTTTTATCATTATAATTGTCATCATCATTATTATTATTATTATTATTATTATTATCATTATTGTTATCATTGTTATTATCATCATCATCATTATTATTATCATCATTATCATCATTATTATTAGTAGTAGTAGTATTAAAATCATCATTATTATTATTATTACTATTATCATTATTATTATTATCATTATCATTTTTATCATTATAATTATCATTATTATTATTATTATTATTATTATTATTATTATGACTATTATCATTATTATTATTATCATCATTTTTATTACTATCATTATAATTATTATTATAAGCATTATTATTATTAGTAGTAGTATTATCATCATCATCATTATCATTATTATTATTTTATTTTATCATTATCATCATCATTATTATTACTATCATTATTATTATTATTGTTATTATTATTATTATAATCTTTATTATTATTATCATTATTATAGTAATTATTATTGTTATTATCATTATTATCATTATTATTATCATCATCATCATCATTATTATTAACATTATTATTATTATTAATATTATCATTATCATTATTATTATCATTATTGTTATTATTATTATTATTATTATTATAATTATTATTGTTATTATCATTATTATCATTATTATTATCATCATTATTATTATTATTTATATTATCATTATTATTATAATTATCATGATCATTAGATTATTATCATTATTATCATTATTATTATTATTTTTATCATTATTATTATCATTAATATTATTATAATTTTCATATTTATTATTATAATTTTCATATTTATTGTTATCATCATTAATATTATTATTATTATTATCATTAGTATTACTATCATTATTATTATCATCATTATTATCATTATTATTATTATTATTATTATTATTATTTTCATTATTATTATCATTATTATAATTATCATCATCATCAGTATTATTATTATTATCATCATCATTATTATTATTATTATTATTATCATTATTATTATTATTATCATCATTATTATTATTATTATTATTATTATTATTATTATTATTATTATTATTATTATTATTATTAACCTAATAAAAAGGTATAAATAGATGAGCAGTATCACTAGTAAGATACTCTGGACCGTTCATAGTATGGACCAAAGAAGAACTGAAATAACTCGATCCGAAGACCAGAAAACCCATGGCCATTCACAATGCACTACACCCAAAGGACGATGTTGAACGACTCTATGTGAAAAGGAAAGAAGGGGGGAGAGGACTGGTTTGTATAGAAGACTGTGTGCGTGATACAAAAAAAGAACTAGAAAAGTACATAACGTAAAACACTGAACATGGCAGCGAAAGACACGGAAAAAATTAAAAAAAAAAAAAAAAAAAGCAGAAAACAGTGACGAGAAAAGAAAAATGGGAAGAAAAACAATTGCATGGAAGATTCATAAGAATGACAAAAGATGAGAATAACGAAAACACATGGACATGGATGTGAAAAGGGCACCTAAGCCAAGAAACTGAATCCCTAATAACTGCAGCATAAGATAACTCGATTATAACCAACCTCATCAAAGCAAACATCGACAAAACACAAGAAAATAGTAAATGTAGACTCTGTGAACAAAGAGACGAGATGATAAACCATATAGTAAGTAAATGCAGCAAACTGGCTCAAAAGGAATACAAGATGAGACACGACCAACTAGGAAGGCCAGTACACTGGGAATTATGCAAACAACTACATCCCGAACACACAGACAAGTGGTACAAACATAAGCCAGCAACAGTACTTGGAAAGAGAATCACAAAATCCTATGGAACATGGACATATAAATGGATAAATCCATCAAAGCAAGAAGACCAGATGTCGTAATAATTAACAAGAAAGAAAAGTCCTGTCAAATCGCAGACTTTGCTGTTCCAGCTGATCACAAGGTGAATATACAAGAAAAGGAGAAATGGAGCAAATACACAGAGCTAGCCAGAGAGCTGAAAGGGTTTTGGATGATGAAGAAAATCCAAATAATACCTATAATGTTAGGAGCACTAGGAACAATCCCCAAAAACTTGAAAAAGAAAAATAAAAGAAATTGGAATCAGAGGAATGACTGGAACGATACAACGAATATCAATAATGAAAACAGCTGAAATATTAAGGAGAACTCTTGAATGCGGAAACTATCACACGTGAACCACATGCACGTGTCAGACAAAGCACTACATGAAACCAAGAACATTGAAGCGGCAAATCTATAAGTTCTCTAAACCCCATCACCGCCTCCCCCACACCAAAAGACAGAGTAGTCAAGGAGGAAGAATGACCAACGAGAGAGCACTGACCAGACCCCCCCCCCCCCGCTGGACAAGTGCAAAGAGAACTGGGACCTTGGAAAAGCTTATTGCCACTCGAATTCCAGTGAAGATCAATGGCCACTGCTAGTGAGAAATCAATGGTAAGCGGCTGTTGCGACAATGCAAAGTCATTTGTAAATGTTATCGAAAGAGGTGGAGAGTTCTGGAAACCCGGGGAGACTTGCTGTCACTCAGTTTCCAGGGAACACCACAGGTTGCTATCAAGGAGATATCTTTGATTAACTGTGTGAAAGCTCCTTGTGAGCCAATAATAATAATAATAATAATAATAATAATAATAATAATAATAGTAGTAGTAGTAGTAGTAGTAGTAGTAAGTTGCATGCGTCATTTGCATCGGTCAGTCTTATACAATAAATCGTCCATGTAGTCGTTTCTTTATCCATTGTATTTTTCTCACTTATTTTCTGTTTCTTTAATGCAACGTTTCTGAGAGATAATGCAAAACATTCCAGTAACACTTTGGAATGCAAAAATAAAACGTGATATTAATACATTATTTAATTAGCGCATAATTGCAATTTCCCTTTACTCCTAAACAGCTCATTCGTTTGTAATTAACTGAAAACTAGAATCCTTAGAAAAATATGTAAAGCAATATAGTTTGAAAATAAATCTGTCCCATCAATTCTTTAACGTCCACTGCAACAATTTAATTAAAACAAGACATTTATTTTAAAGAAAATGCAAATGAAAATAATCTTCTACGTTAGAACCGATTTATACAGTCAGCCCTAATAGTTTATTATTTTGTTTTATTAAATTTAATAAGATGGCGTCCTAGTACATAGCAATTAAAAAAAAACTCTCACAACTGAAATTGGGGTTTTATCTGTTACATCGCTGTGTTAGGTGTGTCAGAAACCGACTTTACGAATGCGTGAAAAAATATTGAATAATTTGACCTCCTATCTTTCCAAGCTTATAACTACTTGAAAAATGTAATTCAAAGCCTAATTTTTATCAATTAAAAGCAAAGACCAATTTAAAAAAAAAAATAACAGGTTTAATAGCAAATTATGCAATATTTGTTTGTTTTTTTTAAATCGGTTTTCTTTAAAAAGATTTGAAGAAAATAAACGAAATTTAACTTACGTCGATTATAAAAAAATCGATATAAATTCCAAAAAATCACTTACCCATAAAAATTCCTAATCAATGTGTAGTTCCATTCTTCATTGTTAAGAATTTATCGATATTTATATTTTAAAATCCATTTATTTTTTAATAAGACAATTTTTTAAACGTCTATTTGAAAAACGCGCCATGAAGAAAGTATTTTACGTTTTTATCCAAAACGGGAAGTAGTTTTTTTTTTATTGTTTTGAACTACGGATGGACATGAGGGAAGTAAAAACCACATTTCGCGTTAGTCGTCTAGCCTGGTCTGTGAAGAATATGTGTTCCCATAGTTAAAAAAATAATCAAATTTTACTTATAAGATCTTGCCTGTAAAAAAAAGACACTCATGGAATTTTTTTTTCTTTTCTCAAAGAAATACACAAAGTTTTGATCTATTATATTTTCATTCTTTTTTGTCGAGTGAATTTTTTTTTTAATATCTAAACCAAGAAAAGATTGAATGAAATAGAAAAAGATTGTCGTCATCGTCCATTACTTACTGGACAATATAAGTAGAACATAGGCTTTGAATTAAAAAAAATAATAATCAACGTGTTTTTTTTTAAAAAAAATAACGTGTTTAAAAAAAAAAAAAAAAAAGGTTTTACACTTTGGACTTTACGAGTTTTTATATTTTATTTGCAGTTTCGTGTTAGGGGTGTCAAAAAATTCCCCCAAATTCTGATACACCTATCGCTGTGCCCTTTTCTCTTTGAAAACTTTTTTGTTGTTTTTTCTGATGAATCCACGGAGGGAATATCCAGTATTGACATAAAAATATCGGTTGTTTCCCTATGAACGAAACAGATCTGCAAATGTATCAAAGTTTTTGTCTTGATATAAAAATGATCGGTAAGATGAGTAAAATATGGATAGGACTGAACTATCGCGAGTTGAATAAAAAAAAATGCAAGTTAATTCTGATCACATAAAGAAGGGAAAAAACAAAAAACAAAAAAAAACAACAACAACAACAACAACAACAATAACAAAAACACCAACCATTGATTTTGATTTTTTTTTATTTTAATTATGGAAATAGATTTGCGTTTTTTCCCCTTTCCCCATTCATTTGGCAAG
Source organism: Euprymna scolopes (assembly GCF_053919585.1). Taxonomy (NCBI): domain Eukaryota; kingdom Metazoa; phylum Mollusca; class Cephalopoda; order Sepiida; family Sepiolidae; genus Euprymna; species Euprymna scolopes. The sequence goes on from NC_136492.1 coordinate 74,225,476, forward strand.
ATGTTGTGTGATGGGATGGATATATAAGGTTGACAAGAAAGTTCATGCTGCTTTTAATTTTGAAATTCAGATGAACATATCTCGGCCGAAACAAAACATAATTGATTGAAATAAGCACCATCAGAATCGACACACTTTTGCCAACGCAAAACAAGTGCATTTATGCCAGTAACGTAAAAATCTTGCGTTCCGGTGGCAATGAAGTCGCTGAAGGCGTTTTTATATCGCTTAGGTTTTTGAAACATTTCTCACGCAGAAAGTTGTCGAGATACTAGAAAAAGTTGTAGTCGGTAGGTGAGAGGTCTTGAGAGTATGGCGAATGAGGCAGAGTTTCGTAGCCAAATTCGCTTAACTTCTGTAGGGTCGGTTTTGCAACGTGCGGTCGGGCATTGTTGTGGAGGAGAATTGGGCCTTTTCTGTTGACTAATGCTGGGTGTTGTTGTCGAAGTTTTTGATGCATTTCATCCATTTGTTGACAGCATTTCATCATCGTAATGGTTTCGTCTGCATGCAAAAAACTGCAATGGACAGACCACTAATTGTCGTATACGTTACTTCTAATTCAGAAGCAAGTTCTCGAACAGTTGTGTTTGGATTGACTTCGGCTAAGGCTCTTAATTGATCGTCGTCAACATCCGATGGCCGACCACTATGCTCATTATCTTCAAGACTTTCGTTGCCACCACGAAATTTCTTAAATCATCATTATGCTGTGCATCCAGTGGTGGTTTTTGAGCCAAACGCGAGCTGTTTCAGCAGCTTTTCGACCTAGCTTGAATTGAAATAAGAAAGTTAGGTAAATTTTTACGACGTGTCCCAGCGTATTATAAACACCCCAACCTCCCCATGTTAAGAACGGTTTTCAGAATAAACACTCCCAACCTCCAAAGCCGTTCTTAACATGGGGAGGTTAGGGGATGTTTATTCCGAAAGCCGTTCTTAATATGGGGTGATTATGGGTGTTTACTACGCTGGGGCAGTTCGTAGAAAAATACCGAAACTTGTACGGATTTGCTTTTTTCCATCTTGTATTCAACGTTCTGAAAAGAAAACAGTTTTTTAAAACGATTGTAATTTTAACGATTAGATAGAGCGAAAAAAAAACGCTCTTTAAAATGATATATAAAGTAAAGGTATTATAATGAGACCTTATTTTAAAATTCATCATTTGAAATCAAAATTAAAGATTTCTTGTCAACCTGATATATTTACGTACAAATATATGCATATTGCTCTTAATTCAAGATATGGTTTCTCATTAAATCCTGGGAAATGCGGGGTCTTTCCGCTAGTAAAAGAAAAAAAAGTTAAAAGAAACCCTTCAAGTCTACAGAAAACGCAAAGAGAGCTAAGGGTGGAGGGAGAAGGTTTTTAAAAAAACACGTGTTTACCCCCCCCCCCTTTACACTACTCTACTGTTAGGGTTGACTGCATCTCCCCAACGCCATCATAAAAAAAGGCTTGTCTTCCCACTTGATTTGTATCACGTGTTTTGTGTTTGTAAACACAAAAACTATGTCTGGTGAAATTTGAGGAGGTTAGAATTGCTTTCTTTGTTTTTACGCACTTTATTATAAAATTTAGAGAAGATCATTCGTGTTTGTTTATTTGATTTAGAATTTAATTTAACATTTCTTCTTTTTTTTTTTTTACAAGGGAGTCACCACTTATCAAGGCTTGAAGGCCATTCAAGGAAACGGGTTAATGGTATAAGTTGAGTAGAATTTGATTATTTAAGGAGACGGTTCAACAAGGACTTTATTTTTACACTGGACTTGAAGGCTACCATACTGTAGTCGGGCGGGAAGCAGACAATGCGAAACAGTGCTCCATAGTCGGGCAGTTTTAGGAAGTATGCTTTGTTCATGAAATTTGCGTTTAGATTTAGGCACAGATAGAAAGTGGGAGAAATTGTTGATAATGATTGTAGCTTCTTCTTCTTCTTCTTCTTCTTCTTCTTCTTCTTCTTCTTTAATAGTACAGGATAGTTAACAATCAAAAATTCGTATTGCCTCCCCCCCTCAAAACATAGCTTTTTCTCCACTGAACACTACCTGCGAAAATGATTTGTAAGATTTTTACAGTTTAAAAAAAAAAAAATTATATACTAGGCGGGTTCCACCACTATTTTTTTTTTCTTAAGAATTCTTGGCTGTTAACTATTCCGTACTTTTATCATTCAAAAAATCGGCACTTGTGCATAGGTTTGAAGGACAATTTTTTTTTTTTTTTTTCATTTTGGGACAATTCCAAGGGAAGACAATTCAAATTTTATTTTCTAACTTATGTATGTGATAACTAAGGTAATCGTGACTGTCGAAACGAGACTCTCGAGCTTTTTATATAAGCATTCTGTGGAAATTGCATTCTGTTAGCGGCAGTTTTGTTGTTTTTTTTTTTTTGTTTTTGTTTTTTCTTTTTACAGGCAAAAGAGCTCAACACACGTAATCAATACTCGGACCCTCTTTAAGTTTAATTTGATTTGGTTTAATAAAACAAGCATTTATTTATTTATTTATTTATTTATTTAAAGGGATTAGTTTCTCGGGGTCGCCCCATACTGTTCTCAAATTCAGCATTGACTCCACCTGTTCTGGTATGTTTACATTACAGATGGACATCTATAAACAGACACTCCTTGGTCTTTATTAAGATTGTTAATTTCATGCAGATCACAAAGCGACATTTAAACAAACAAAATTTGAACTCAGGTCATTAATTTCGTTCTTTTTTATTTTTTTAATTTATTTTTTTCTTAATGTCAACACAAAACTTCTTAAAATAAATCCGATTCAATTTTAGTTTAGCGATTCCATGCAAATACTTGTATTTTTATGTTTCAGAATATTTCTAGACTTACAATTTGGATTATTCGAATTATTCGAACCACTGTTCTCATCTTGGGCATCATTTTCATAATGTTTCGGTCGATGTAACCTTCGACCTTCTTCAGATGCATTCTGTCGAACTCAGAAATCTTTGTGTCAAACTAGAGAATCTATACTGAAGTTCGAAAGAAAACCCTTTATTTAACACACGTATATAGCTTGTTCTCGTCCCTTCAGCCATCACCGGGTAAAAGTACTAAGTAATTCGTAATTGTGTTCTTAGCATCATTTACGTCAAGTATTGGATCTTCAAACTCCAAAAGATTGTCATTTGGAACTTATTATAACTTAGCATTTTGTGGCTCCAAAAATTCATGCTAGAATTATCCGCAAGGACCAGTAACGTAACCGATGTGTTCTTCAGTAATAACCAGTTATTTGCTAGTAGATATACTAGCTTATATATGAGCGATTATGCAGGATGTGTTGTAGACAGAGAGGTAAGTGATTATATTTAGGCTGATATGGAGCTAAACATGAATTACAGTGAGATGTTTGAAGCTCTGGTTAGTTTGGAAAAAGCGACCGAACTGAGAACACGCGTTTTAAATTGTTTAATGAAACGATAATATAAGTAATCAATGCGCTTAACATATAATTGACTCTCTGTCTTTGTCTGTCTGTCTGTCTACCTGTCTGTCTGCCTGTCTCTCTCTATCTGTCTGTCTGTCTGTCTCTCTCTGTCTCTCTCTCTGTCTCTGTCTCTGTCTCTCTCTGTCTCTCTCTCTCTCTCTCTCTCTCTCTCTCTCTCTCTCTCTCTCTCTCTCTCTCTCTCTCTCTCTCTCTCTCTCTCTCTCTCTCTTGGGCTTTTCATTTACGGGACGTTCATTTGACGGAATAAAGTATTCGTTCTTTAAGAATATGTCTGTGTACATAATTGAATTATTATAATAAGAAAGCATATCGCACAGCCTTTTGGTTTAACTGATAAAAATATCAGCAGTGTAGGATAACAACAAAAGGACGAGCGCATGCGCACATAGCACGAACAGGTTTTGTGTAAATATAGATCATTAAATAATTAATAATTTCAATAAATAATTAATATTAAATGCAAATGCAAAAATAATTGGGGTGTCTAAAATACGCATGGTCCACAACGCTATATTAACGGGTGATCGGCATGACACTGACATATTTTATTTGTGGTGCATTTGTTATTTCGGTTCTTCTGTCGTACTTATGCATTTAGGAATTTGATTTACCGGATTAACTTATTTGTATTTAGCTTCTCTTTGATTTATCTGATTACTTTTTTAAAAGATCATTCTCAACTTTGTGTTTATTTTTAAGTTAAAATGACGCTTGATTTGTCAATGTTTCATTTTAAGGTCACAATGATGGTTGGTTTCTCTACCGAACGAGAGACTTGCAATGAGAACAAATATCTCTTCCAACCAAATAAATATCCAACCAAACAGAAACAATCCTATCGCATCATCTCTATTTTATGACTCGGCACAAGAAAGTATTCGTTCTTTAAAAAATAGTCTGTCTAATCAATTGAATACTTATATTAAGAAAGGATGTCGGGCTGTAACGTAGTACCCGTTTTCACGTAGAGTTCGTCGCAAGGTTACAAAGATTCAGTCTTTTTTGTGAAACACAGACATTTATCTACAGGTACTTTCCAAAATAAGATCTTGTCTCTTATTCAAACGTCCTCTTGCATTCTAATGTGCTTAACAAACCCCTGCCGTGTCGAACACGTGGTACTCCGTCCCTGTCCGTCCATATTTAACATGCGTCTTTCCCTGTTGCACTCGGGCCACCTGTATCATACGTCTATCTCTCTGTCTCCTTTAACATCAAGGGTCAACTTTTTCCTTTTTTTTTTATAATCTTTTCTTTCTTTCCTCGCTGTGAAGTAACCTCGCACATGGTTCGGTCATTTGCATGCAACTGCTGCTACTTCCACACGCGCGTCCGGGCTCTGTTACAGGACACCCTTTTGTTTTAGCTGATTAAAATATCCCAACTCGAAAGGAAGGATAAAAATAAATGAACAGATACTCGCATTAATATTAAATGTAACTGCAACAATAATTGAGGTGTTCAAAATATACATGGTCCACAAAGCTATGTTAACGGATGCTGGGCGTGACATACTGACATATTTTGTTTCTAGTGTATTTATTCTTCTATCGTTCTTATGCACTCGAAAATCTGAGCTGGCAAGGTTCAAAAGAGTTTACCTTTGCGGTGTCTAGCAAACTTCCCAGACAATTTTGGGTCTAAACATTTGAAATTGATACATAACGGATATTCAGACATTTGGCAAGCATTTTAATCAGTTTGGGGGCGAAAATTTGGCTGCCAATAGGTCAAAGTTGAAAGAGTTGACCTTTGCAGATTCTACCAGATTCCTCCGCCAATTTTGGGTCTAAAGACTTGAAATTTTAGATGTAGGTAACTTGGACATGGGTAAAACTTTGTATTGTGATTTGAAACCAAAATAATATATGTTAAGGAGTCAAAATTGGGATCAAAGTTTTAAAAAATTGATCTTTGTGGTCTCTACGAAATTAGACAAATTTTGGTCTAAACATTTGAAATCTTACATAAAGTGTATTCACACGTAGGGTAAGTTATAAACAGTACATAGGGCACGAGCAAAGCCGGGCTGAACTGCTAGTATATCTTTAAAAGTTAAATTGTCTCTGTGTGTCTATGTGTGTACATTTTCCTATCAAACTACTCCGCCAATATTGGGTCCAAAGACTTGAAATTTTAGATCAAACTTTTTAATTTGATTTGAGCCCCCAAAAATAAATGTTAAGGGGTCAAAATTAGGGTCAAATTTAAAACAAATTAACCTCTACAGTCACTACCGAATTACTCAGCTAATTTTTGGTCCAAACATTTGAAATTTTGCATAAAGTGTATTCAGACATACGGCAAGTTTTTTATCGGGGTTCAACATATTTTACCTTTACGGTCTATCAAACTATTCAGCCAATTTTGGGTCTAAAATTTGAAATTTTACATGAAAGGTATGCAGACATGCAGCAAGCTTTTTAATCAGTTTTTGGGGCGAAAATTTGGATGCCAAGAGTCAAAGTTGAAAGAGATGAGCTTTGCAGACTTTACTAAACTCCTCTGCCAATTTTGGGTCTAAACAGTTGAAATTTTAGATGTAGGCTAACTGGACATAAGTCAAACTCTTTAGTATATATATATATATATATATATATATATATATATATATATATATATATATATATATATATATATACATAACGTTTTTTAAACATATATATATAAAACTTCCTTCACCAGACTATCCATTCACGTAAAATCACCTTTTTCTTCACCCTATCCCCTCTGCTTCACTATTTGTTTCCAAGTAAGATCTATGACTTACTTCTAGCTTCATTAAATACTTTTGCAAGCAAAATCCATCCCGCATTTTGCTAAATCCTACCCTCTGGTGTGAAGGAAAGTATTTCTTCGAAACTCCGCAGATTAAGGACCATCCACTTATTTTGTGCTTCCTTTTTAAAATTAAATATTTTTTTTAACTCTTTTGCAAAGTGTTTTTAACATGTTTCATTAACTACTTGTTTATATATATATATATATATATATATATATATATATATATATATATATATATATATATATATATATATATATATATATGCACATAAATTTATTAAGAGTATAGGGTCCGAGTGAAAACATATTTTAAATGTTCTTCTAATTGCTTAATAAGTGCATTGTTACAATGTGACTCTTTTCAGGCCACAAAATTGATTTAAAATCGATTAGAGAAGACAATACAAAACGGAAAATAACCGAAACAATATTGTTCCAGTGAGGAAAGTTTAATAGCCTTCATATTTTTACCTGAACGCAATTTGTTAGGAAGTGGGGAGGGGGGAGAAAGATAAAATTAAGTGTGATAAACAAAAGAGGAAATTGTTTTATCGACAGAATGTTACATGATAAGGGCTGTCCCCTTTTCATGTAAGTATAAAAATAGAGAGATTTAGTTAAAATGAAAATGAAATAGAACAGACGAAATTCGAACCTCGTAAATTAGGTTTAGAAATAGATTACGAGAGAGAATTAGAAAATGGAATGTAAAACAAACCATTGTTTAGCTTAGAGATAAAATAGTTTCAAGAAAAGAATGTGTGTTGACAAGTCTGTTATGAAAAATTCAATTGAGGAATGCAACTATACAAGATAATTTAATAAACATGTTTTTAACATATTGGAAAATAGGTTATTGGGAATATAGGTTAAAATTCCTTTTGTAAACAAAGGAAAAGTTTTGGACACGCATGTCCAGAACACGTGAAAGAAGACACATGTTTTAACATGTGTATGACGTCATGGAAAATGGGAAGTTCTAGATATAGTTAGAAACTTTGGAGAGAAACTGGGGAGAGTCAGAGAGAGTCTGAGGACGACAGACGACAGTCCAGACATGGACATTCGAACGTCTAGAAGCGAGACGGTCACTTTTGAAACTTAGAATGTGAAGCTTTGAACTCTTGACTCAGAAAACCACAGCCGGTCGAGAGAAGAAATAAACCCATCATGTGTTTTTATAAACGTCGTCTTTGTGTTGTAATTCTACCAAAAGGTAAAGTGAAAACTGTTATTATATGTCTTGTATATCATGTGTTTCAAAATGTCTTGACATACACATCTTACATACACAATGTTGAACACTAAGACTGTCTGAAGACTGTCTCCTCATTCAGAGAGCTTCCATCAACACATCTAAGTAATGAACATTTTTTTATAAATATGAATCTCTTCATAACAGAAACAACAACATTCTTTATAAAACAACGCCCCTCTTATAACACGAACAATCTCTTTTAGACACAACAACAAACTCTTAATAAGACTCTCTAAGACTCTAAGCATCACTTATAATAAAGCTCTCTCTTAAAATAAGCCCTATATGTAACAAACACAAATTGGTGCCCGTTGACCAATTTGCATCAACGATGAAAAACCGAACCTGGGGTATATACAATAAATACAATTTGGAGCCGTAGCGACCAGACCACCCAGCAAGGGTGAGTTAAAAAAAAAATAAATAAATAAAAATAAAACTTCGGAACCACGGAAAAAAAGAAAAAAAAAGCAACACAACGTTTTAAAAGTGTCCAAGATAATTAATAAATAAATAAATAAATAATACCACGGAAAAAAAACATCACACGATCACAGAAATGCGAACAAAAAAGAAAAAAAAATTGAACACACACGCACACAGAAAACTCAAGTTTACAAGAAAATATTAAAAAAGAAAAAAAGGCCGCTATGCCGTAATGAATGATAAAAGAGATACGGTCAGTTAAAAATACAACCCACGAATATTTCAATCATAAATAAAATGAAAAAAAAAGAAAAGAGAAAAATTGTTGTATTCGGATGTGTGTCATTCATAAAAAATATGTGTTAATGTCTGAATTGTTTAGAGAAACTGTCAATCATAATAAATAACAATTTAGTGTCAAAAGTCGAAAGTACATTTAAAATTCTCGAGTATTAAAAGGAAGAATGAATAAATAAATAAATAAAATAAAATACACTATAGAAAAAAAAGATACAGAAATGAAAATCAAATTCATGCATTGTGTATAATTTTCGGCTTTTTAGTGTATTTTAATTGTTCTGGTGTTTGAAAAAGGGACAATTTTTTGTTTTGTGTCAACGGACTTTTGAAATGTATAATGTAACATATTTTTATTATTTTTTTTTTTGCTTTGTTGCAAAATGTTTAAATGTATTAAGGTATTTTCTTTTGAAAATGTGTTTTAAACAATATTGTAAATTTATACTTAATGGATATGTTATTGATTTTCACAGCAAGAATTCAAAGTTATGTAAATATACATAAGATTTAAACAGTCTAGGAGAAAATAAAACTAGTAAAGACGTATGGTTGGCTTACAGATTCAGTTAGAATTTTAGAAGGGGGACAAGAATTAAAATTACGTAAACGGGTATTTAGAGAGTTTTTAGATGTGATAAGCCGTAAAAAAATGTTGTTTTTTTTAGCATTTGGTTTTTGTCTGTGTTTTTTAGAGATCCTATAATTTTTTCCCAAGAAAAGTGACTTCGTAGGGATTGATAAGCACAAGATGTACCCCTATTCGAAAAATTTGGGAACCTGGTTAATTAAGTGCTTAAAATAAGCTGGTTGCACGTAACGACTCCAAGCAAGTGGTAAGACTTGGCTTCATTAATAAACAGGCGTTGGAAAGAATACGAAAATTCTTAAGGGGGCCAATAAACCGATGATAGGTAGTCCCGAGGCAATCACATACAGCTTAATGAAGTAAGAGACAGGCAAAAATATGCCGTAGATTACGTAAGAAAGATATAACCTTGTATTTTTTTTTAGAGACGCATGAAGGTGGGATATATCTGCTGGATCTTGGAAGCTCTGGTGAGAGAAAGAAAAATCACAAAAAAATCGGGCAATTAGATAGAATTTAGGCACAATTAAGGTGTTGTGGCGCAAAAGGTGTTAGTTAGTTAGTGGTGATATTTCTAAATCCTCGTCGAAGTTTCAAGAATCCAAGCGGGGAAATCCGAGTGACTCCGTATGAGAGAAAAAAAAGGTATATCTTGATAGTTAAAGCCAACCAAGAAGATTGTTTATGAGCTTTGGTATGTCCCGTATAAGATAGTTATAGAATAAAAAAAACAAAGCCATACTTGATAAGACTAACCATGCGGAAAGAGACGATCAGGACACTTTTGGGACGAAGGGAGTCGTCCATTTCGAGGGAGGTGGAAACCTCTAGTCTGCGGCATATGGGTGGCTGGAAAGTAGCTGATGTGAATCATAGGTAAAGACCCTACACCCAAAAAGTAAACGCCAAGAAGATCAGAAAGGTTCTGATCTTATAAAATATAATAATTGTGAAGTCGGCCGAGGAGGGCTGACTGAAAGAGATTTTTTAGCCTGATCTTTCCTAGCTGTGTGGTTGTATAAATGTAGAAAAAAATGTACTAAATTTAAAATGCATACATTTTTTTGTGAAATATGGAAGGGAGGGATGTTACATGATAAGGGCTGTCCCCTTTTCACGTAAGTGTCAAAATAGAGAGATTTAGTTAAAATGAAAATGAAATAGAATAAACGATATTCGAACCTCGTAAATTAGGTTTAGAATTAGATTACGAGAGAGAATTAGAAAATGGAATGTAAAACAAACCATTGTTTTGCTTAGAGATAAAATAGTTTCAAGAAAAGAATGTGCGTTGACAAGTCTGTTATGAAAAATTCAATTGAGGAATGCAACTATACAAGATAATTTAATAAACATGTTTTTAACATATTGGAAAAATAGGTTATTGGGAATATAGGTTAAAATTCCTTTTGTAAACAAAGGAAAAGTTTTGGACACGCATGTCCAGAACACGTGAAAGAAGACACATGTTTTAACATGTGTATGACGTCATGGAAAATGGGAAGTTCTAGATATAGTTAGAAACTTTGGAGAGAAACTGGGGAGAGTCAGAGAGAGTCTGAGGACGACAGACGACAGTCCAGACATGGACATTCGAACGTCTAGAAGCGAGACGGTCACTTTTGAAACTTAGAATGTGAAGCTTTGAATTCTTGACTCAGAAAACCACAGCCGCCCGAGAGAAGAAATAAACCTATCATGTGTTTTTATAAACGCCGTCTTTGTGTTGTAATTCTACCAAAAGGTAAAGTGAAAATTGTTATTATATGTCTTGTATATCATGTGTTTCAAAATGTCTTGACATACACATCTTACATACACAATGTTGAACACTAAGACTGTCTGAAGACTGTCTCCTTACTCAAAGGGCTTCCATCAACACATTTAAGTAATGAACATTTTTTATATATATGAATCTCTTCATAACAGAAACAACAACATTCTTTATAAAACAACATCCCTCTTATAACACGAACAATCTCTCTAAGACACAACAACAAACTCTTAATAAGACTCTCTAAGACTCTAAGCATCACTTATAATAAAACTCTCTCTTAAAATAAGCCCTATATGTAACAAACACAAATTGGTGCTCGTTGACCAATTTGCATCAACAATGCAAAACCGAACCTGGGGTATATACAATAAATACAATTTGGAGCCGTAGCGACCAGACCACCCAGCAAGGGTAAGTTTAAAAAAAAAAAGAAAAGAAAAAACTTCGGAACCACGGGAAAAAAGAAAAAAAAGAAACACAACGTTTTAAAAGGGTCCAAGATAATTAAAAAATAAATAAATAAATAATACCACGAAAAAAAAACATCACACGATCACAGAAATGCGAACAAAAAAGAAAAAAAATTGAACACACACGCACACAGAAAACTAAAGTTTACAAGAAAATATTAAAAAAGAAAAAAAGGCCGATATGCCATAATGAATAATAAAAGAGATACGGTCAGTTCAAAAAAAACAACCCACGAATATTTCATTTATAAATAAAATAAAAAAAAAAGAAAAGAGAAAAATTGTTGTATTCGGATGTGTGTCACTCATAAAAATATGTGTTAATGTCTGAATTGTTTAGAGAAACTGTCAATCATAATAAATAACAATTTAGTGTCAAAAGTCGAAAGTACATTTAAGATTCTCGAGTATTAAAAGGAAGAATGAATAAATAAATAAATAAAATTAAAAAAACACTATAGAAAAAAGAAAGATGCAGAAATGAAAATCAAATTCATGCATTGTGTATAATTTTCGGCTTTTTAGTGTGTTTTAATTGTTCTGGTCTTTGAAAAAGGGACAATTTTTTGTTTTGTGTTAACGGACTTTTGTAATGTATAATGTAACGAATTTTTATTATTATTTTTTTGTGTGTTTTGTTACAAAATGTTTAAATGTATTAAGGTATTTTCTTTTGAAAATGTGTTTTAAACAATATTGTAAATTTATACTTAATGTATATGTTATTGATTTTCACAGCAAGAATTCAAAGTTATCAGTAAATATACATTAGATTTAAACAGTCTAGGAGAAAATAAAACTAGTTAAGACGTATGGTTGGCTTACAGATTCAGTTAGAATTTTAGAAGGGGGACAAGAATTAAAATTACGTAAACGGGTATTTAGAGAGTTTTTAGATGTGATACGCCGTAAGAAAGATGTTTTTTAGCATTTGGTTTTTGTTTGTGTTTTTTAGAGATCCTATAATTTTTTCCCAAGAAAAGTGACTTGGTAGGGATTGATAAGCACAAGATGTGCTCCTATTCGAAACATTTGAGAACCTGGTTAATTAACTGCTTAAAATAAGCTGGTTGCACATAACGACTCCAAGCAAGTGGTAAGACTTGGCTTCATTAATAAACAGGCGTTGGAAAGAATACGGAAATTCTTAAGGGGACCAGTAAACCGATGATAGGTAGTCCCGAGGCAATCACATATAGGTTAATGACGTAAGAGACAGGCAAAATATGCCGTAGATTACGTAAGAAAGATATAACCTTGTATATTTTTTTAGAGACGCATGAAGGTGGGATATATCTGCTGGATTTTTGAAGCTCTGGTGAGAGAAAAGAAAAATCACAAAAAAATCGGACAATTAGATAGAATTTAGAGCGCTATTAAGGTGTTGTGGCGCAAAAGGTGTTAGTTAGTTAGGGGTGATATTTCTCAATCCTCGTCGAAGTTTCAAGAATCCAAGCGGGAAATCCGAGTGACTCCGTATGAGAAAAAAAAAAGGTATATCTTGATAGTTAAAGCCAACCAAGAAGATTGGTTATGAGCTTTGGTATGTCCCGTATAAGATAGTTATAGAATAAAAAAAAAAAACAAAGCCATACTTGATAAGACTAACCATGCGGAAAGAGACGATCAGGACACTTTTGGGACGAAGGGAGTCGTCCATTTCGAGGGAGGTGGAAACCTCTAGTCTGCGGCATATGGGTGGCTGGAAAGTAGCTGATGTGAATCATAGGTAAAGACCCTACACCCAAAAAGTAAATGCCAAGAAGATCAGAAAGGTTCTGATCTTATAAAAATATAATATATATATTATAAAAATATAATAATTGTGAAGTCGGCCGAGGAGGGCTGACTGAAAGAGATTTTTTTAGCTTGATCTTTCCTAGCTGTGTGGTTGTGTAAATGTAGAAAAAAATGTACTAAATTTGAAAATGCATACATTTTTTTTGTGAAATATGGAAGGGAGGGATGTTACATGATAAGGGCTGTCCCCTTTTCATGTAAGTATAAAAATATAGATAGGAAGTTGTTCATTGGGGCACACAAAAGGAAGCTGACATGGGATTGTTGGTGAAGGTATGGCAGTGAACGAGAACAAAAGGACCAGATATATATTTAGAATTATTTTACGGACAGTTTTAAGTTGCGGAAGTGGGTTTTGCGACAATTCCCGACAATTACTAACAGTTGGGAACAGTTCGGTGTTTGCGACGGTTGACGACAGTTACAATTGAGGACAGTTGTGAGTGAGAGACAGTTAAACGCAAGCTGTGAACTCGAAGCAGATGGGAAATGATTTGATCAACTGACTGATGAATATAGCCTCGACAGACGACTAAGATGCGGATATTAAAGTACAACTTATATTTGCTTGAAGTTCGTGGATTTTTTTTATTTTGTCTGTGTTTTATTTTTCATACTTATGAACCCGTGCGCCCCCTTTGACAGTTGCCAATGTGAAAGATGGCGATGCGTACAGAAGAAAAGTCGAAGGAGAAGACGGAAACAACGTCAAGTCAGCGTTCATTGTTGAGAGGCAGAGCACACGGTTATACATTATAATAATGAATAAAAAAATAAGTAATAAGTTAAAATCGGAGTTTAGAGTATAACCCAAACGCATTACTTATCAAATGATTATGAACATTTGTAAGATATTACTGCACTTTTCTTCCACCACTGTTATCAATAGAACTAGGGGTAAAAGTCCGGAAATCCTCCACATTGACTGCAACCAGTCGTCAGGCCGAGAAGCAGAAAATAGAACTAAGACCAATCAAACTACCCTTTTCAGGACACTATTTTCTACTAACTACCAAATATAATCAAATTGCCATTTTCAACACTTTATTCCAAAACTTCAATGCAATCAAATCTCCAATTTTTGCTGCTGCCTGCTCTCTGAGATGCTCCCATAACTTCAGACTGACTCTCCACTTTTTGCCATACAGCGCTTGCTCCAGCTCCTTTAAACGACTCCTGTTGCAGCTCCTTTCCATTGTTCCCTTTTAGCTTCTTCCTACATCTCTGAACCCTGGCCCTTGTAACAGTAGCTCCGGTTTCTGTTCTTTATGTTTTCGTAGACGTCCTATATTTGCATTTTCCTCACGATCTAGCTCTTGGTCACGTCCACATTACACCTCAGGGACGTTGACATCAACCTTCTTGTGACGTCATCCCATGCTTTCCCGGTTTCAGAATGGTTCTTCCTACCGATATAGTCTTTCCTGTGATGCAGGTTCCAGAGATGTTATTCATGTCGATCAAGCCCATGCTGTTCAAGTTCTAGAGACATCATTCTTGTCGATCCAGCCCTTCCTGCTGTCCAGGTTTCAAATGTAATCCCAATTCATCCAGTCCTTCCTGCTGTCCAGGTTTCAAATGTAATCCCAATTCATCCAGTCCTTCCTGCTGACCGATTCCAGAGACGAGATTTTTGTTGATCCAACCCTTTCTGCTGCGAAGGTTCCAGAAACGTCATTTCTGTCTTTCCATACTGTCTTGCTCTCCAAGTTTCAGAAACATCATTTCTGTCCTTCCAGGATATCTTGCTCTCCAGGTTCCAGAAACGTCATTTCTGTCCTTCCAGACTGTCTTGCTCTCCAGGTTCTAGAAACGTCATTTCTGTCCTTCCAGACTGTCTTGCTCTCCAGGTTCCAGAAACGTTATTTTTGTCCTTCCAGACTGTCTTGCTCTCCAGGTTCCAAAAACGTCATTTCTGTCCTTCCAGACTGTCTTGCTCTCCAAGTTTCAGAAACGTCATTTATGTCCTTCCAGGATGTCTTGCTCTCCAGGTTCCATAAACATCATTTCTATCTTTCCAGACTGTCTTGCTCTCCAGGTTCCAGAAACGTCATTGCTGTCCTTCCAGACTGTCTTGCTCTCCAGGTTCCAGAAACGTCATTTCTGTCCTTCCAGACTGTCTTGCTTTCCAGGTTCCAGAAACGTCACTAAACAAATTCCTTCAGTTTTCTGTTTTTTCTTTTGTACTTTTCGTACAATAAATAAAACCTCTATTTCACATGGTTCATTTATGTTTTATCTTTCTTTGCCATTGCCTTACTTTTATTTGTGTCTACTTAGATGCAAGACCGATCGTCCAGGTGATCGGACCCTGTAACTACCCTCCCCGCTTAAGGCCCCAAGGGCTTTTCCATCTCTCAGACCAACAGAGATAAATTGAGTAGCCCCCTTTACCCGTTTTACTTAAGATCACTCTAGATATTAACTAAATATCTCTCCCATTGCATGTCTGCCGTTTATAACATGCATCTATGTGCCCCATTAAACAGATCATCGTACATGTTTACATAGTTTTGCTTTTTACAAAAGGATCATTACTTATCAAGGCCAAAATCCACTCGGTGACAAGGGTTCATGAGATAGGATGATCGTCAATTATGAGGATAGACCCAAAATTGGAGCTCAAACAAGTACTTGTTGTGGAAATAACGATAGAGTAGAGAGAGAGAGAGAGAGAGAGAGAGAGAGAGAGAGAGAGAGAGAGGAGGGAGAGAGACTAGCAACGTTTCTTCTGTGAGAAATGGTCTGTAAGAAACCTACCACTTTCAGGTTGTCAGTCTACGTCGGTATCCACTCCAGCACAACCAACACCTGATATCATGGCATAAAGCCGGAGTGTCAAGCATAGAGATATCAGTGGCATTTGATAAAAAATATTATGTAGTAAAACAGTAGAGCATAGATATTACATGGAATATCGGGAAGATAGCACCAGTGTTTTATAACACAGAGATTCCTCATCGGACAGGTACCCTTTCAATGAGCATGCATAGTCTTTATAGCAGCTTGCTATAAAGAAGAGATCATCCACACTACATCGATTTTAAACTCTTTCTAAACATCGAAAATAGTTTTCTATTTTTTTTATTTCATTTCTTCATGTTCTTATATACTTCAGTTATTTTATTGACCTAACTGATCATTGCCCCTATTGACCCCCGCCCCCGATAAAATCCAAGAAATATATCAATGATGTCTTTAGTGAGGTTAAATAATCAAGCATTAACTATACTTCACTTCTAAATAACAATTTCCAGGGTTAAATGCGACACGCTGCTCTCAATACTTGTTACTCCAACATCTCGCTCCAAATCAAATCAGTCTCTGAAAAATTAGGCTGTTTTATATTTAAACCGGAAGAATCTCATTTGCATGACAAGATCCTCAGCATATAAAGAGAAGCAGTAACCATTTTTTACTTTTATGTACTCTTTGTTTGCACCGGACACTACAGGTTGCTGAGAGAACAGGTTTGTACCAAATTTTAGGCATTTAATTACATTTAGATTTCTTGAAAACAAAAATTAATCCTTATTAAAACTTATTTGAGTGTTCTAACTCTTAATATATCGATTTCCTTAGCACACAAACTAATAAACATTGATTTTTAATACAGAGAGAGAGAGAGAGAGAGAGAGAGAGAGAGAGAGAGAGAGAGAGAGAGAGAGATGGGGAGTACCCGCTAGATTTATTTATTTATTGTAATTTATGAAACATGGATTAGAAATAAAGCAAATCCATGTGAGGATTGAAAACCAATTAATTTACCAAAACTGAAATTCTCGTCTTGTTTATTGACCCAGAAAATCTGGACTGAATGACCTTTAACAAAGCCAGATATCGACGAGAAGAAAAAGGAAGGAAAACGTGCGTTAATAATCCTATATGTCCTAATAAGAAAAATTATTAAGTATTTCTCTCTCTCCTTCTTCTTCTGTCGGTCTCTCTCTCTCTCTCTTTCTCTCTCTCTCTCAAACACACACAGACACACACACACACACATACACACACACACACATCCTTCCGTTTACTCTCGCATGTGCGATAATTTCGTTCTATCACTCACTCTCTCATTTCTATCACTCCTACTCTCGTTTTCTTTTCCTCTTTATATCACTCTCTCCCACATTGCTTTCTTTCTTTCTTTCTCTCTCCTTCTCTCTCCCTCTGTCTCTCTCTTTCTCTATCTATCTATCTATCTATCACACAATTTCTACGAATTTCAGTATTTCTCGTTCAATTTTCGTCGCTCTCCTATCCCCATCTATCTATCTATCTATCTATCTATCTATCTATCTATATATATATATATATATATATATATATATATATATATATATATATATATATGTGTGTGTGTGTGTGTAAACAAATCGAGCGGAGGTATTTCGGACGATATCAAAACATCGTTAAACTCACTACTCGTTCAAGCAGCCGCCAATAGCGTAATGGTTAGAAGCCTTGACTGCCGTATAAACGGTCGGGTTTCAATCCTGGCTTGAGGTAGTTGCCTGTCTAGCCGCACTGATGAGCTGTGAAACAGCGAAACAGTACTGTATGTGGATGACTATATATATATATATATATATATATATCTATTGAGCGATCGATCTATTTCCTTTAGTTTATTATTCTCATTCTCCCTATGTCTATCTCTCTACATGCATACACACAAACAAGAACACACACATACGCATAATATATGTGTATAATGAATACGAAAGTATTTTTTAATTTATCCCACTTATATATATATATATATATATATATATATATATATATATATATATATATATGATATATGTGTGTGTGTGTGTGTGTGTGTGTAGCTTAGTGCGTTAGAAAAAAAGAGTGATCTCAATTCTATAAAAGGAGATTTATCTGGACAACAAGTATCATTGGAGCTTATATATAAAAATAGGAATGAGAAATGAAATCACAAAAACTATATGTTGGTGAATATAGATTGGTTCATTTATTCAATAAGGGAATACAAACAAATTTAAAGTAAAAATATTGACTCAATTATTTAGCTTCATGCTTACATAAAAAACGAGATACTCTTATTTAAATCAATAAAAGAACATAGTGTTTTGAAATACTGCATATACTGTAGAGATGAAACGTCCAAAGTAATTTATTTGCATGCCTAATTTTCATAACGATTTTTAAATATGTCCGGTGCCATTTGTAATTTATTGTTCTACTTTTCCATATATACAATAGTTTAGTCAATAATTATCGCATAATTTATTAAAATGGTTTCAAAAACGATAAATTATGAAACCTTTTTAAAATATTTTCTCATTAAGTTTCAAGGGAGCTAATTATTTTTAATTAACTAGAATATACGGTGTACGAGACATAAGGAAGAGTTCAGAAAGAGAAGAGGGTGACTGACTGCTTGCCCTCACTCACTTTTTCAACTTCCTATATATATGTGTGTGTGTGTGTGTGTGTGTGTGTGTGTGTGTGTGTGTGTGTGTGTGTGTGTGTGTGTGTGTGTGTGTGTGTGTGTGTGTGTGTGTGTGTGTGTCTGTGTGTGAACAACACGAATCGAAGGTAGCGGAAAAAAATGAAAATAACAGCGTTTCAAAGTTTTTTATATCGCTAAAAAAATTTTAAAGAGAAATCGCCAACAACAAAATTTAACTTTAAAAGTAAAAAAAAATCGTGCATTCAAGTGGTGATCGATCGTGACCGATTTGTACAGTAGCAGACTGCAAATACTGGTGTTATGAGTTCGATCCTAACATATGCTAACAACGACTAAAAGCTGTAAACGTGTTTAGTTAATAATGAAGACAAAGAAAGGAAATCTCATTTTAACATTTAATAAACAACTTTATTTGTCATCTTCGTTAGTAGAGTGTACGAGAGAGAAACGGTTTAGTGGGTTGAAGTGTTCTTGTGTATATTGCCGGCTGATTGATGTAAAGAATAGTTCCGTTCTGTTTACACGTGTTTATAGCTAGTAGCCGTCGGTACGAAGGAAGCTGGTTAAAGGAGAAAGAAAGGGCAAAGATTTCAGTGAGTTCACGTGTTGTCGTGAGTAAGTGTGTGTGTGCGGGGTGTGTGTGTGTGTGTGTGTGTGTGTTTGTGTGTGTGTGTGTGTGTTTGTGTGTGGGAGGGTATGTTCTTTAACAGGATAAAAAATGTTCGTTTGGGTACCACACATAGAAATAAATGGTAGTTAGAAGAGAGCCATTGTTAGCTTGTAGTACTCACGTTCAGTCGGGCAGAGCAACGAGAAAAAAAGAGTATTTCACATTTCGCCTTTTATGCACTCGATCACGTGATTGGGAGCTGGCTTGTGATTGAACAAGCCACGGAGAAAATGGATTTAAAATCTCGAATTGTGAGAAGTAGTTCGTGCCTGTGTTGCAGCTAGTGTCGACTGCTACAAGTGCATGTCCATAGGTATACTTTCATGCACGTAAATTATATATATATATATATATATATATATATATATATATATAGTTGCTTGTCTAGCCGCACTGATGAGCTGTGAAACAGCGAAACAGTACTGTATGTCAACGACTATATATATATATATATATATATATATATATATATATATATATATATATAAGCTTTATTTTTATCGAACACTATCGGATCTGATATATATATATATATATATATATATATATATATATGTGTGTGTGTGTGTGTGTGTGTGTGTGTGTGTGTGTGTGTGTGTGTGTGTGAGCAAACAGTTAATAAAATATGTTAAAAAACACTTTGAAATTAGTTAAAAACATATTTAATCTGAAAAGGAAACACTAGATAAATGGATAGTCCTTAATCCGCGGAGTTTCGAATAAATACTTTCCTTCTCATCAGAGGGTAGGAATTAGCAAAATGCGGGATCGGATTTTGCATGCAGAAGTATTTGATGAAACAACAAGTAAGTCAAAGATCTTACTTGAAAACAAAAAAGTTAAGCAGAGGCAATATGGTGAAGAAAAAGGTGATTACACATGAATTTATATATATATATATATATATATATATATATATATATATATATATATATATATAAAATATTTTAGTAAAGTCTTTTTTTTTCTACTTCTTCTTCGTCTTCTTCTTCTTCTTCTTCTTCTTCTTCTTCATCCTTATATAAATGAACTCTCTTTGGTTATTATAAACATTTTAAAAGTCGGATTATGTAGGTGTTAAGTCTGCGATAGGTTAAAGTTAATATATTTTTTCCATCCGGGAATTTAAACTGCATTCTTTAATTTTATTTTTGCATTTTTTTTTTATTCAAAGCTTCATTAGACTATATATATATATATATATATATATATATATATATATATATATATATATATATATATATATATATATATATATATATATTACCAATGTGTGTGTGTATCAGTCCTGTTTTGCTTTACGTCGACGTGCCAAAGTTTCAAAATAGGTTGAAACATTTGCGTGTCGAACAACGTAGTCAAACAAGTTATGAGTATGTAAATATACAAGCTTTGTTTTTATCGAACACTATCAGATCTGATCGGATCTAATACATATTTATTTTATTATTATTATTATTATTATTATTATTATTATTATTATTATTATTATTATTATTATTATTATTATTATTTATTTATTTATTTATTTATTTATTTTATATTAGCTATATTGTTGACATGAACCAAAAACTGCAGCGTGAATGTTTAAGATATTTATAAAACAGAGTCTTAAAACCAGGTTCGTAGCAAAAAATAAGAAATATATTTGTTTTATTTTGTTTTAGATTTATTATTATGTTTAGCTCTACCATCAAGTGTTGAGCTTCATATGTCCTGATAAGTCCCTATATAAAAATTATCTTAATTCTTATGGGGGGGGGTCTATATATAATGAGGTAACTAACGATAGTTTCGTATTCAGCTATTCAATGGTTTCTAGCAGCGTATGGGCTTGTTTCTGTAGATTTTTAAACTAAAACTTTCTTATAAATATTTAATTAAAGAAAGAAAACTCTTTCAAGTTTTAGGCCAGTTTTGTCTGATTCTAAATATGAAATCGGGATTGTACACGACTAACTTTGCTCCAAAAAATCCAAGATAGCACCGTGACATCTTTCCCTTGTTGGATCGGAGTTCTCTTCTTTTTTTTGGGGGGGGGGGGCGTTCTCTTAATGTCATCTTCAAGAGTTTCACGTTCTTGAATTTCGGTTTTCCTCATCTTAAGTATTCTTCTTCTTATTTTATCTCTTGATCTTTGTGGCAATTTTTAATGATCTCTGTTTGTCTCTGACGAGTTGGCTGATGGAGATTGATTGACTTACAAGTAAAATATTTTCCCAACGAAGGGCCTGTGATTAAAAGTTTTTTTAATATAGTTTTAAAGATTGACAAACTTCTACGACTATATGTGTGTGTGTTTGATTAAATATTACTGTTTATCAACATAAATAATTGTGAATAGTGTTCAAATGTTATATATTCTTTAATATTCTTTCCTTACATTTGGTATATTTGTTGGTATTAAAGCGCAACGGATAACTATTTATATGTGCTATTGGTAAGGTTGCGAATTGGAGACAGTGGATTACTGGGAAGTGCCCATATATTTGAAGAGCGTGGCTTGCATCATAATTCGGAAATCTTAGCTGAAGCTCAGTGCTTCTGGAATACCTTGGAAGCCATCAGATATAAACTGTAGATTATTTAAATTACTCTTGCGCAAGGACATGTGACGTAGTGGATAAAGTACTGGTTACATTCAGTTGTACGTTACATTTCTGATTTTTGAAGGTTCAATTCTCAATGCGGGCTATACTCAAAATACAACTGACAATTATTTAGGATTCTACCTTGTCATGGCTGTCAGAACGAGAACATGTTACCTCCGTGGATTAAATAAAAGGTTCCATTCGAAATCCCGTGCAGATTCCTGAGTTCGACAGGGAATTCTCCTCGGTATACACCTGCAAGACTTGGTAAAACTTCCGCTAAACTTGGCAAGACTTCCGCTAAACTTGGTAAGACTTCCGCTAAACTTGGTAAGACTTCCGCTAAACATAAATCGTAAGTAAAAAAGACATATTATTTAATTAATTGGAATGCTATTATCCTCATCATTTAGTTGTTATTTAATGACGTTTCGGCTAACTATTCCTTTGGCCTTCGTCAGGTGGTTACCACGACAAGATAGAAACGCCGAATCTCCTACCTGCATCCTCAGCAATTACTGCCTTTCATAGTTGTTGTCGTCTCACTACGTTTGGGCCAACTAAACCTCTGACGAAGGCCAGGGGAATGTTGGCCGAAACGTCATGAGATGGCAACAACTAAAGGATGATGATAATAGTCCGCCATGAATAAAAAGAAAAAAAGAAAAAGTTTTATTCAATATAACCCATTCATAAATAAAAATAAAAAGCAAAGGTATCATTCACACGATTTTTCAGCGATAATACTTCGCTATGTTCCCATGTCCCCAATGTTACAAAAAATATTGCGTGTTACGTGACGACAGGTTATTCACTATAAGTCAACAACTGTTTGTATAACAAATAGGGTTGTATTCATGTAACACGGCAGAGGTGGCAAATTCTTGGAAAGAAACTCTGTTCATGGAAATTCAATCTGACGAAGGAAGGAAAGGAAAGTTCGTTTTTTTTTTTCAGTTGTCGTAGAAAACGAGTTTTTGCTGTGAATGTTTTACAAGAAGGAACCAGAGAGTCTAGCACTTTTAATCGAAATAACGATGGAGTAGAGAAAGACTATCAACGTCTCTTGCCTAGAGAAGAGATTGCACCCCACGATTTTGTACTCTATCAAGATAAGAAATGGTACTCAAGCAGCACTTCCTGAGATGTGGCCGTTGTACTCCATCTTAGGACGCACCTTACTTTGATATAGGTAGAGGATTGCATCCTAAGTCAGGTATTTTCAATCGCAGTAGAATGGAACAACCATTTTCCTGGCAGACTTAGCAACTGGTTGAATATATGTACATATTTGGTTTTATGAACAGTTAAAGGGACGAGACAATTTCATTCAAATATTTCTTGGCATTGTTTAAAAGTCACAGTCAGAAAAGAACAGTAGAAAAATTATGTATATCCATTTAAAATGTTTATGTTTGTTAAATATTACTTGATGAATCAATCTAGTTAAAATACAGTTGGTATTATTCATTTAAAATTTAGAAAGGCACGCGTGGAATGTGTTAATATCATGTAAATAAACTAAACTAAAACAAACTAGCCGCTGAATTGTACCCGACGTCGTGCTCATCTAAAATCGAAACTTGAATTCTCACTCAAAATGATTCCTCATTTAATAATATCTATTAATAATAATAAACATTTATATGTAAAAACATGAAATCATTTTTAATGCCTAAGCGGAATTTTTCTCATTTTTCTATGACCGCGATCTCAACCCCCCCCCCCCATTTTTAATTTAAATTCTGGATTTTACACTAAAAATATTTAGTCATTTTTATTTTATGCCCTTTGCACTTAGTTTTAAAAAGAATACGTTGTTTACTGTAATGTCGATTTTTGTTGTGAGAATAATTCTAGAAGGAACGGAAAATGCTTACCTCATCCCACCCCACATCACCCCTGCTATCAAATAAAAAAAAACACATAAAAAACAAACAAACAACAGCACAAAAAGAAAAACAAACACACACACGCGCAAGCGCGCAGACGCCGATATATTAACAGCCGCGACACGAAGGCATAGTGTTAGGTGTTATATGAGACAAAGGATAACGGAATTTGAATCCTGCGTCTCAATTTCAGCTTTAAATTCACTAAAGCAGAAGTCCCAGTGTGACTGACACCGGAGAATATAAACTCTATCATCAGATATTTCTTCCGGGTCAGAATTGAGGAGTGAGGGTGTCACGTGGATACTGAAAAAAAATAAAAAAACACAGGCTTATCAGATGACGAGAAAGGGTAGTTAAAGAAATGTTTATTTCATTTATTTATTATATTGCAAAAACATTTTTTTTTATATATGAAAAAAAATCTTCATAAATGTAAACGATTTTCATTCATATCGTTTGCATGAGGCAAGGGCAAATTTTAGCAAGAAAAGATAACTCAAATCAGATGAAATTGCATTTAAATGTTTGTTGTGGATTTGATGAGGCTGCGTCAGGATAGAGCAGTGAACATAGACCCCGCTTACTGTATCCTCGTCATAAATGGCTTAAGTTTTGCCTGGCGTGCAGTTTAAAAATTAAGGAAATTTGGAAACCCCGAAAAGTTTACTTAAACGCCTACCGGAGAAACTAGGTCTTCGTTGAAGAACATGTCATTAATGTAGTAAAAATTTCGACATTTTTTTTTTTTAATTTTCAAACTATACGCCAGGAAAAGACATACCATTTTATGACGGTGTTATGCAAATCGGAACCATTTGAACTCCTCGATCTAGATTCAGACTTATCAAATCCGTCATATTTAAAATGGCGCGTTACAAATTCGATTATTTATTTATTTATTTATTTTATTTTATTTATTCATTTGCTTAATTTTTATAAAGGAGTCGCCACTTATCAAGGCCCGGAGGCCACTCATGGATAAGGATTAATGAGTGTACAGTAGTCAACGAGAAAATGTAGTAATCGTTAGTAATAGAAATTTGATAAATTGGATTATTTAAGGGGAGAGTTCATGACTTGAAGACGACCATATTGTAGTCAGCTGGAAAGCAGGAAAACGAATCAGAGATCCACAGGAGTGCGGTTCTAAAAAAGAAGCTTTGTTCATGGAATTTACGTTTAAGTTTAGACACAGATAAAGAGTAAGGGAAAATTATTGATAATAGTTTCAGTTAGATGAGTGTTTTTCGTGAAAGTCATGCCAGGGAGACCATAGATTGGATCTCTGACGAGCACTTGCCATGAAAATAACGATAAAGCAAAGACAGGCTCGCAACGTTTCTTCTGTGAAAAAGGGGTTGCAAGGAAGAGAAAACGCCCCCCCACTAGGCTACATATGCTCTGTAAAGGAAGGATAAGCTGCTTCTAGCAGCTCCTGTCCAAATGTAACAACAATACTCCATTCTTGGACGTACTTGGTTCTTATACAAGTAGAAAATTGCATCAGCAATGAGATATCTACTGGGGCGGTAGAACGATCCCACCATTTTTTTGGCAGCCTTTGCAACGGATTTGATGTACGTGTTCCATTTCAGATCAGGAGTAAAGGTCAGACTCAGAAGCTTGTCAATCTCTGGTCCCCCCTCGCCAATCTTTCACGAAAAACACCCGTCTAGCTAAATCCACTGTCAAAAATTTTCTCCACTCTTTATCTGTGCCTAAATCAAAACGTAGATTCCATGAACAAAGCTTCTTTCTTAGAACTGCACACCTGTGGAACTCTGTTCCGTCTGCCTGCTTCCCACCTGACTACAACCTGAATGTCTGCAAGTCCAACGTAAACAAATTCCCAATGAACCGCCACCTCAAGTAAACACTTCAATAAATCTCCACACTAACGTACTGTACTTGCAATCCCTGAGTGGCTTCCGAGCCTTGATAAGTGGTGACCACCGTGTAAAAAAAAAAAAAGAAAAAAAATATTGAGCCTCCCAAGACGAGAGCCATTCAATTCAATTGATGTCAGACGGAGATGAAAGCGTTGATAATGAAAGGATAGAAGCTTGGTGCATTAAAATTAACCAGCTACCTCTTTCCCCATTGTACCACCTGCTCGAGATCAGATGAGAGAGAATCAAAGAGAACTTGGTCGTTTACGGCCTTTGAAGTGTTGGCATAGATCGTAGTGTCATCAGCATAAATGTCTACGAATGATCATAGGATGTGATTTGGGAGATTATTGATGTAGATCAGGAAGAGAGTTGGGCCCAGGATGGACCCCCCCCCCCCGAGGGACTCTAGCATTAATACTGTGAGCATCTGAATTCTGTCCATCAACTACTACTCTTATGAATCTATCAGTGAGATATGATTTAATAACTGAAAAGACATTTCCAGCTATACCGTAGGCGGCGATTTTGTGGAATAGACCTTTATGCTGTATCCTATCAAAGTCCTTTGATATGTCAAAACAATTGCCCTAGAAAGAGAGATTCGCTAATCCTATAAGATATATCTATGAGCACATCTGGTGAAGATCTAGGAGAACGGAAAACATATTGCATGTCACTGAGGAGGTCATTTTTTGCTGAGATGGTTGACTATTGCTCTATTTAACACAGATTCCAGCAACTTACTCATGGCGCAAAAATTGGTCTGCATTGAGAGGAAGATAATCGATCATCTGAGTTTTTAAATACGGGACATACTAAGGTTTTCCAGGGTGTTGAGAAGCAATTCTCCTTAAGACAACGCTTAAACAGCTTTGTAAGTATGGGAGCTTGTTCTGGTTGAAGCTTTTTGAGCACTATAGTAGGAATGCCGTCAGGGCCAGTTACCTTACTTGAATAGAGGTTTTTAATTAGCTTGGCAACATCACGCACCGATATTTGTATGTCGCATATCGTGTTTTCAGACACAGGAGGAAATACGGAGGTGGGTCGGTCCTGATCACATAGGGTATAATTAGCTGCAAAGTTTTTGGCAAAGAGTTCGATACTGACGAGTTTACCTCTGGTCCATTGATGGTTGGGATAGAGCACGCACTACTAATGTTATATGAAAGTCTAACTATTCGTTTGTTTTAAGTAAAGCTGAAAATATTACTTTCGGATGCAATAAAAAAAAATTAGAATCTATCAGAAATTTAATATTTATAAATTGTACATTTTTATTTTCTTTGTATTTTTCGATGTTATTGAACTTTCTTGATTGGGGCATTTCCTTGTTAATCTCCGTTTTATATTGTCATGGTAAATTCCATTTTGTAAGCGATATTTTTAACTCTTTTATAGCACCCATTTCTACCAGATACTTTTCCTTTAATTCTTTGATAGCCAATATCCGCTATAATATTCCAAATGGCGCTCTGCCAGATTCGATTATTTTTTTAATATTAAATGAAAGTCTACTTAACCTGAAAATATTACTTTTCTACACAATGGGAAAATATATTAAAATCTATTAAAAGTTCATTGTTTGTAATATATTTGAAGTGTTTGCAGTGTGGCCCCTGGCCTTATTAGCGATCATTTTTTTAAAATGAAGGATATATATATATATATATATATATATATATATATATATATATATATATATATACTAGCAGTTCCACCCGGCTTTGCTCGGGCCCTATGTACTGTTCATAACTTTAAGTTCATATGTATATAATAAGTGTGAATATGTACGATAATG
>NC_136492.1:74257644-74272644 GCF_053919585.1 Euprymna scolopes
GTTACTAATGGGAATTCGGTAAATTTGTTTACTTATATGGAACGGTTCATCAAAAACTTGACAGCCATATTGTAGTCAGCTGGAAAGCAGAAAAACGGAAGACAATTCCACAGACGTGCAGTTCTAAGAAAGAAGCTTTGTTCATGGAATCTACGTTTAGGTTTAGGCACAGATAAAGATTGGGGGAACTTATTGATAGTGTTTTCTGCTAGACGGGTGTTTCTTGTGAAAGTCTGGCGAGGGAGGACCATATATTGGAGCTCAGCCGAGCACTTGCCATGAAAATAACGTAAAGCAGAGACAAATTCGCAACATCCCTTTTATGAGAAAGAGGTTGCAGGGAAGAGAAAAGGACATCTCCTACGAGGCTACGAAGTCTATTTTTAACTCTATCAAGGCAGGATAAGTCTTTTCTAGCAGCTCCTGCCCAGATGTGGCAACAGTACTCCATTCTTGGACGTACCTGGCTCTTATATATAGAATCGCATCAGCAGTGAGATATCTAATGGATCGATAGAAGGATCCCACCATTTTCCCAGCGGCCTTAGCAACGGATTTAATATCAGGGAAGATTTATTTAAAATGGGTAGAAGATATATAAAACATTCATTATTATTTTATTAGCTTTGTTTAAATGGTTTTATGAAAACGTTTTTGCTAAATCGCATCCTACATTAAAAAATAAAATATAAATAAATTTAACATATCTCCTTAAAAATCGATGTTCTGAAAAGAAAAAAAAACATGTAAGTAAAAGAATATATTAAATAAATATTTAATATATCTCAACTCTCCTTTTTAAAAAAAAGTAAATAAAATCATACCTATATTAAACATCGAATTCCCTTATTTGGTGTGTGTTTTTTAACCCTAATTGATTCGAAAAAAAAAAACATTTCCCGTCATGTTATAGGATATTTTCTCAACACCATAAGAACACACATATTTCCTCCCATGTTTAGAGAGTCACATTGAATCTTTCGATAGCTCGGATATTATCACCTGTGTGAGCTACGTCTACAAGTGAAACGCAGCAGCAGTCTCTCAATTAGACTTATTGACCCTGACCGTTGATCAATGATTGATTCTTCAGCTCAGCGTCTTTTATGCCCTGTCGTTGACTGGTTCTTTAGTTCTTCGGCCAAGACGCGTCACTGTCATGCCCCCCCCTCCTCCATGACAACACGACTCACCAAAAGATTGGAAAGAAAGCTAGGCGGCACGTACACCCGTATGCTACGAACAGTGTTAAATATATCTTAACAAGATCATCTAACGAAACAACAACTTTATGACAAACTACTTGCTATATCTACCACCATCAGGGAACGACGTCTACGCTTGCCGGTAACTGTCAAAGGCGCAAGCAAGCAAGAATTGGTGAGAAATCCATTGCTGTGGACTCCATGGCATAGGACAACATAGATCCACGTACATCCAGCAAATTGCACATGGCACCAACTGTGATCCTAAAGATCTGAAGCAGCTGATGGAAGATAGGGAAATCTGGAGAGAGAGAGAGGGAGAGAGAGAGAGAGAGAGAGAGAGAGAGAGAGAGAGAGAGTTACATTGGTCCGAACAAGGAGGCCGACCATATATATATATATATATATATATATATATATATATATATATATATATATATATATATAGAGAGAGAGAGAGAGAGAGAGAGAGAGAGAGAGATAGATAGATAGAGAGAGAGAGAGAGAGAGATAGATATAGATAGATATAGATATCGATATAGATATATAGATAGATAGATAGATAGGTAGATGTTTAGAGGTATAACGTCAGTTAAATCTAATCTAATATATAAAAGGCAAAATGTGTGTGTGTGTGTGTGTGTGTGTGTGTGTGTGTGTGTGTGTGTGTGTGTGTGTGTGTGTGTGTGTGTGTGTGTGTGTGTGATGAAGAGGCTGTAGTTCATCACCGACCCAAAAAATATCAGAGCACCTTCAAAGGATAAAGGAAAAAAAGAAAAAAAAGAAGAAAAAGAATACAAGATTTTAAATGATTTTAATGCATTTCAAAATTAGTATTGGCTTTGTTACTGTCGATCTGGGGTATATTTCTGTTCAGCCCTTGGAGGTCCACCCTCCCAGGCTTTACCTTTTCTTTAATAAGAAATATATTAATATTGCTAATTGCCTAAGGTGCTCTTACCTGGAAATGCAAACACTCGGGTAGGTTTGTAGACGAGAGTGCTTTTCTTTTAGTGGGCTAGCTTTTCAAATACAATACCTGACGATTGTGTCTAACCTCCAGGAGAGGAAATTAATTAACTCTGTTTGTATTTAGAGGCGTGACATTTGGTTATTAGTTTGATCTTCCGCGAACCTGTGACATATTTTTTGGTACTTGTTAACATAGAGTCGACAAACCGAGATTTTTTTTAAATATGTCATTTTAAGTAAAAACAATATTACGTACTTAATTTTTCATGTCGAAAATAGTAATATAGGCTTATTTCATAAAGGTGCTACTGATCTACAAACTAATATTAACTATTGACTCTGTTTAATTCATTACAGTTTTTTCTTGATAAAATCCTACTTAGAGCGAAATATTGAATAAAATCATGGCCCTGTGTTAATATATTTTGTTCACTTAATGGTATATAATAAATACTTTGTAAAAGGCATTACGTTTAGTCATTAGGAAATAAAATATAACCCACAAAAGAAACAAACCAAAGAAAATTAATTAATCATGTACAATGGGTGTTACGGATGCTTTTCTCCTTTCTGCTGCGGAAAGGTGTGACACAAGGTCGGGAAAGTGGAATTTGAAAATCTAGCGCTCTAAAGGAAAAGTACTCTGGCTTGAAAAACAATGCCTTGGCAGCCCCGTCGACATGCAATGGTAGGAACGCCTCAAACGATTAGCAATGAACTAACTCTTTCTCAAAGAGTAAGAAGACAAAACCTGGGGTGTACCTAATGGAATTGCATAGGACATGATAATTCATTAATCAACAGAAGAAACACCATCTCTACAATGACCTTGATTCTGATGGCTTTGATGTCGCTATATGGCAAATAAAACACTTAATTTGATCAATTCGTATATTGGGCTTTTTTCCTACACTAATGGAGATTTCAAAACGATCTTTTTTGTTAATTTTTTCGAAAATTGTTCCAGACAAGGCATAAAACCACTTGATGTAAAGGACTAAAAAGAAAGAAAGATCATTAATGAAAAAAAAGAGAGATTCCTATTGACCTTCGTCTTAAAAAGACCAATGCTATGTGTACCAGGAAAGCAGTCAGCAGGAAGAGAGTTTTACACATGCGCAGTTCTTGGAATAATGAGGTATAAGAACAGTGAATTGGTGAAGACCACTAGGCTACCGAGTCAAACGAGCTGGAATAAAGGAGTCAAGAAAGAGATCACACAATTCAGAAGAACACATGCCATAATAATATTTATAGAAAAGACTGTGACTAGTAACATCACATCTGTGTGTGTGTGTGTGTGTGAGAGAGAGAGAGAGAGAGAGAGAGAGAGAGAGGGATGTAGAGAAGAAGAAATGATGGGACTAACTAAATTATAGATACACTTCTGAACCTTATCAAAAACTTTCAAATGAGACAGAGATTCACCAGTCGATTATGAGAACTCTACATAAGGTCTGATAGCAGATTTGTAGAAATAAAGCATATCCCCAGATGTTAGGAAGTGTTTGGTGCAATAGAGAGAACCGACTTCTTATGAGAAGCAGAAAATGAATTCAACTGCGAACGTTTGTTGTTTGGCGTTGACAACAAAGTCATGGATGAAATCTTTATTATTTAAAAACAATTTTACTTTCAAATCGAAGGCAAGCATATATACACACACTGTCTACTCGTCTACTGAACGTACCCACTGTTATACGCAAAACTCACGGCGGGAGCCGAAATAAACATGTCTATTTTTCACAGACTAAATTCTATTTCTTTTCACCTGAAACATTCTATGATGCGTCCAACATTTCCGGTTGTCCGAACAAGTTGTCAGTAAAAATTGATATAAACTTTCCGATATTTTGATATCTCATTTCTCTCTACACAATAAAAGAACTGTAGAATGTTCTTGGCCATTGGTTTGCTTACACAGTGACCAATCAGCTTCCAGGGTGCATGAATTTCACCTGTTTCTTTTAGAATTACTTTAGACTCTTTTTTGAATATAAGCAGTCATCGAAGAATTTTTTAAGCGACGAAGAATAACGCCTCTCTGTATGTGCGTCTCTCTCTCTCTCTCTCTCTCTCTCTCTCTCGCTTCTCTTTTTTTTTTATCTATTTCTAATTATTTATCTATCTAGCCATCTTGATAGATCGATAAATCTCCCGTACTTTTTATCAACTTGGTCACCAAATACCATCTATATTTGCCTGCTTGCAGACTTGCGACAACCCAAGAACATTTTACATTCTTCAATCGGCTACGATCCAGCTTTCGCCAACCGATAACAGTGTAGCTAACAGAACTAAATACATTTCGTTGTTGTTCATGAAAAGTTTGTGATTACCGGTTTCGTTGTAACATTGTATAACTGTTGCTCTGAGCATTCTATGCTCAGTTTAGCTACTGTAGAACTACATAAAAATGAAGCCTAGCTTTTTGTTCAAATTCATTTTATTATTGGTTGATTGGCTATATCAATTAACGCATATCTCTATCATTGCAATTAGTGTGAAGGAGGAGTAGAGGTTGTGAGATTTATACTGTCTCTGAGATGCATGTATGGACAGTTAGCATAAGATCTAATTGACAATGAAGATTACATCATAGTATATTTTAGGCACAGGCCCATTAATCATCGACAAATGGAAAACTGAAAAGAATAAAAATATTGTTTCAGAAACACGTAAGTACAAAATGAAAACCATGCGGAGACGAGGAGTTTATTAAAAACTTACAGAGAATTATAGACTTAATATATTAACAATCCTTCATGATAAACACCCGTCTAGCTAAAACCACTGTCAGTAGTTTCCCCCACTCTTTGTCTGTGCCTAAATCAAAACGTAGATTCCATGAGCATAGCTTTTTTTCTAAGAAGTGCACGCCTGTGGAATTCTCTTCCGTTTACCTGTTTCCCACCTGACTACAACTTGGACGTCCTCAAGTCCAATATAAACAAATTCCTGATTAATCGCCCCCTTAAGTAAGACACTTTATCAAATCTCCAATGCCAACTATTACTACGATATTATCCCATTGATTATTGTACACAAAATAACCCTTATCCCCGAGTGGCTTACGGGCCTTGATAAGTGGTGATCCCCATGTAAAAAAAAAAAGAAAGCACAGTGAAAATACTGCTAGAAAGGAAAATACAAATCCTACTAAGTATCATTTGTAATACGAGAGTTTATATGGAGATTTTACACGTGGTTAGTAGGAAACAAAGTTTGTTTAGATAAAAGAAATAATACTAAAAAAATAATACTAGCACTATTCAATTCTACTTTTAGAGAGAAGAAAGGTGACAGTGACAGTAAAAAATGTCGAGATATTTAAAGAGAAAACTAAGCCGTGGAGGAAGACAGCTGAAAGAGATTGAGGACGAGCGCGGGAAAGCTCAGTCGGTGACGAATCTGAAGGAAATCCATAAGAAAAAAGGCCAACAAAAGGGATAAATGTTGAGGGGATTTATTCTACGTGAGACAGAATAAAGTGGATACCGTCACGGACTGACGACTAGGTGTGCTGGCTTCTAGACAGTCATTATTTTCTCTTTAAATGACATTTGTTTTTAGACTTGTCTTGTTTCGTACTGACTGGCACTTATATTCTTATCTTTTTTTGAGTCGAGGTGATCAAAAGCTTAAACGCCACAATTAAACTGTATCTTTGTCCGTGAAGTTGCTTTGTTTTGTACTATAGTCATCGCTTATCGAGGCCTGGAGGCCTCTCAAGGATAAGGGTTAATGGGTGCCAGGAGAGTCAACACCGAGATGATCAGTAATGGTGGAAATCTGGTAGAAATTAATATTTATAACGACAGCTCAACAAGAACTTGTTTACGTTGGATATAAAAACAACCATGTTAAATTCAGTTGGGAAGCAGCTCCGGAGTATTGTGCTCCACGAACGAGTACTTCCAAGAAAAGAGTTCTGCTCATGGAATCTTCGTTTAGTTTTAGACAAATATAGAGAGTAACGGGAGATTGTTGGTTGTAGCTAGGCGAGTGCTTGCCGTGAATATTTTACAGGGGCGGACATAGATTGATGCTCAGTCGAACATCTGCCATGGAAATAACGCCCATTAGATTTCAAAATCGGTGTTGCACCTTGTCTGTGCAGTCCCTCCCTGGATGTGGCAACAGTTGCAATATGCTGTTCGACTTGGATGCCACGAAACCTAGAGAATCTATTTAATTCGTCACGAAATGCATGACCCTAAGAAAGTTGCCGCTTTCATATTCAAAGCTCGTGACTGAGTGGAATGAATATTTGGTATTAGATGTTTTGAGCGTCAGAAGTTCATTTCATTTCGAAACGAGCACGATAGTGGTGGTGGAGGTTGCGGCGGTTATGGACGGTCGTTGGTGGCGTCGATGACTTTAGCCGTTCAAAGCCATGCACGTATCTAGAACGAATTTCCCACTGGGAATGGTCTGGTATCCTTCTGTCACTGGTCACTGTAAAGTAAGTAAACGAGTCGATTTCGAATCAAAGAGATCAAACGAATGAACAGAATCGATATATTTCGAGTTCACATTCTTCTGCAATGACCTTAAGCATTTTAGATTTCAGATTGTGAATTCTATTTCTTAGTAAAATGGTGCTTCGTTCTCATCAAATTCCTTTAGATACGCCCACGTATTTCTACGCGAGGCTATGATCATCTGTTGGTCTCTTAGTCTGTCACGTTCAAGAGTATTTTTTTTTTAATAACGAAGGGGTTCACGAATGACACTTGAGAATAAATGTTAATGAGTGTCGGGGGGTCGGTGA
Source organism: Euprymna scolopes (assembly GCF_053919585.1). NCBI lineage: Eukaryota > Metazoa > Mollusca > Cephalopoda > Sepiida > Sepiolidae > Euprymna > Euprymna scolopes. Next base: position 74,264,596 of record NC_136492.1, read on the forward strand.
TCAATAATAATGGAACTTAGGCAATGTTTGTTTATTTAAGAGGAACTTGTTCACATTAGACTTGAAAACGGACATGTTATAGTCAGCTGGAAAGCAGCCCCGCGGTATTGTGCTCCACAGATGGGAAGTTCTAGGAAATAAACTTTGCTCTTTCACGTCAAAACGACTATGATCTGTTTCGCATTTTCACTGATGTATCACACTTCCGTTTTGAATAGCATTTTCTTTTATCTGTAACGCTTAATAACATGTACGTTGGTCTGTCACGCTTTCCTATCAAATGACATTTTCGTTGTCACGCGTCCCTTTGAAATGGCATTTTTGTCACGTGCCTGTTTGAAATAGCATATCATTAATCTATCGTGCCTTCGCTCGAAATAGCATTTTCGTTGGTCGGTCACGTTTTCGCTTAAAATAGCATTTTAGTTAGTCTGTCAATTTCTGTTTGAAATTGAATTTTCGCTTAAAATGGCATTTTCGTTGATATTTTCGCTTGAAATAGCATTTTAGTTGATCTGTCACACTTTCGCTTGAAATGGCATTTTCATTTATCTGCCACGTTTCCGTTTGAAATGGCATTTTCGTTGGTCTGTCACATTTCAGTTTTCAATTGAATTTTTTAATATTTTATCGTACAGTTTTAACTACTATTTTCGTCGATCTGTCACGTTTCCGTTTGAAAATGAATTTTCGTTAGTCTTTCACGCCGCCTGCTTAAGTAATCATTTTTCTATTCCGGTCATCAATTCTCTCCTAATATTGTTTACCGTCCAATTGGCAATCCCATTACCCGTTATTGTAATATTTCAATAAATATTAATATGAATGTTCAATGACTTTAAACGGACAAACGTTACACGATGTAACGCACATGTAAGCACATGGAAACGCATAGCCTTTCGCACACGTATGTGCAGTCGTACACCTGTGTGTTATTGACGTTATTCCATTAAGAACAATTCAATCAAGCAAAATTTTTAGTACACACGTTTCCTCTTCAATCCCGCCTATCGTTTTTTCCATGTGGTCGTCTTGCATCGTTGATCGCCCGCTCTTGATCTCTGCTTTTCAGACAAATAAACTCCAACGCAAGACTGCTCTCTATCTCACAGAAGAAGAATACCTCCGCCCCCGGCGGGAGGACATTTGTGGCCTTCGGGCTGAGATCAAAGTGTAGTATCTTTTTCGGCAGATACTGCAAGCAAAGACCATATGTGTGGGCAACCTCACATATAAGACCTTGGTCAATGTAGGGGCAACCCTTCATACCAATTGTCACTATCCAACTCCCCTACTCCCCGGGGAGTTGGTCCCCATTTCCCCTTCACTCCTCACATTAAAAATCGGCATTGTGCCTAATTTGCTCGGTGGGGGAACAAATAAATACCATCTGTTTCGGTAGATACTGCAAGCAAAGACCATATGTGGGGAAACCCCACATATAAGACCTTGGTCAATGTAGGGACAACCCTTCATACCAATTGTCACTATCTATCTCCCCTACTTCCCGGGGAGTTGGTCCCCATTTTCCCTTCACTCCTCACATTAAAAATCGGCCTTGTGCCTAATCTGCTCAGTGGGGAAGCAAATAAATACAACTCTCTATCTCACCGAAGAGGTGTAGCGAGTTTGTCTTTGCTTTATCGTTATTTTAATGGCAAGTGCTCGACTAAAGTTCAATCTATGGCCCCCCTCGCCAGACATTCACAAGAAACACTCGTCTAGCTGAAAACACTACCACCACTCTTTATCTGTGCCTAAACTTAAAAGTACATTCCATGAACAAAGCTTCTTTTTTTAGAACTGTACGCCTGTGGAACTGTCTTCCGTTTTGATGCTTTCCAGCTGACTACAATATGGTTGTCTTCAAGTCCAATGTAAACAAGTTCTTGATAAGCCACTCCCCTTAAGTTAACAAATTTACTGAATTTCCATTACTGACGATTACTATATTGTCCAATTGACTACTGTACACTCTTTAACCCTTATCCTCGAGTGACCCCTGGGCCTTGATAAGTGGTGATGCCTATGTAAAAAAAAAAGTTTAGAGGCTTTTATTGTGATAAAGGGTTCTTTCAAAAGATAAGAGGGGGGAGGCGTGAATTATTCCTTATAACCTATACACAACAGTCAATTTTTCTCTAACGAAGGACGACAGTTTCGAGAGAATTCACTTTTTCCTTACATAGTTGACATGTATTGTCTTTGATATTGATTTCTGTTTCTCTTGAATCGGTTGAAGACAAGATCCAACCTCTTACGTCATGAATACCTGCACTCAGCTTGTTTAATCCTTGACCTTTATTTCCTAAGTCGTTGGATGCAATGAGTACATTTCGCTCGCTGTAAAGCCGTACTGAAAATACTAAATGACGCACTACCGAAATTTTCATGAGTTCATCTAATCTTTATCTATTATCTGGCATAGGGCCATAATATATCGATGCCTCCATTCAGTCTCGAAAGACAAAGGATGCCCCCAGTAGGGCCAGCTGCACGTGTAATTGTGTGTCAAATGTTGCGCAATCTCCAACCACACCTCTCCTGAATCAGCACTGCTTGAGTCCAGTGGCCAGTAGAAATCCAGGACAACTGGAAACAATGCCGAGATCAACGGAGACCACACACAGTGCCGGGAAGTTCCAAATGGTCACTCATCTGGTACTGGCCAGGCTCAACGTTGCTTGATATATATAACACTATCATCGAGTAGCTTTTGAAGTTGGTGTGACTAATTAGCATAAAAACGAACACGCAGATTTTTATTTTACACGGTGGTCACCACTTATCAAGGCCCGGAAGCCACTCAGGGATAAGTGTTATTGCAAGTACAGTACGTTAGTGTGGAGATTTGATGAAGTGTTTACTTAAGGGGGCGGTTCATTAGGAATTTGTTAACGTTGGACTTGAACACATCCAAGTTGTAGTCAGGTGGGAAGCAGGCAGGCGGAACAGAGTTCCACAGGCGTGCAGTTCTAAGAAAGAAGCTTTGTTCATGGAATCCACGTTTTGATTTAGGCACAGGTAAAGAGTGGGGGAAATTTTTCACAGTGGATTCAGCTAGACGGGTGTTTTTCGTGAAAGATTGGCGAGGAGGGACCAGAGATTTGAGTTCAGACGAGCACCTGCCATGGAAATAATGATAAAACAAGGATATGCTCACAACGTCTCTTCTGTGAGAGAGAGGTTGCAGGGTAGAGAAAAAAGCATCCCCCACTAAGCCACGAAGTCTATTTTGTACTCTGTCAAGGCAGGATAGGCTGTTTTTAGCAGCTCCTGCCCAGATATGGCAACAGTATTCCATCCTTGGATTGAATGAACGCATTTTATTTTAAATGGGATTAAGTCTTATGTTTAAAATAGTATTTCCGTCAGTCGATCACTGTTTGAGATGAGCTTTTTGTACGTCTGTCGAACATAAGTTTGAAATAATGAAGTTTCATCGATGAACGTATAGATTGAATAGACGGATATTAAGGATTCTGGATATTCCACAAGAAGCTTTTTCAGAAAAAAAAAACCTAGACGTTTCAAAGAATTAGTGTTTTAAATAGATATAATTCCACAACCAAATTCATATTTTTTCGAATAAAAAAATCGCTGAACCAAATATGGAGTTTTTTATTCGTTTTATGAGTATGAGTTTATGAGTATGCATATTATGTGACTGACTATAACAGCAATATATATATATATATATATATATATATATATATATATATATATATATATATATACAGTGGGGAAAATAAGTGTTGGATACATCCCATTATTCTTTATTTAACACATTTTTATGCAGCGAATGACACAAAAATTTAACAAGAAATAGTTACTAATTAAACAATAACAAATAACGTTAGACATTGGAACCTTTTAATGCATAACAAGAATTATATAATAAAAACGAGAATAGCCGGTAAAAAAAGTATTGGACACATTGTTTTAAATTATATTTTATTATTATTTTTTATAAATAATGCTGGAAATTGTTATTTGCATTTTAATTTGTTGACACTATTATACATGTTAGAAGTTTCTCGATTGTTGTAGACCATACTCTACGTCGTTGGAAAGTATTGGAACATGTTAGTTACCAGTAAGCTATCACGCGTGAAGGTTCTCAGAATGAGTAAACGTAAAGAACTCTCTTAAGTCGTCTGTGATAAGATTATTGCTGAGCACAAGAATGGAATTGGTTATCGGTGTATATATGCTCAATTCAAAATCCCTGTAAGCACCATAGGGAACCTTATTAAAAATGGAAGGTGCATGACTCAACTCTTAACTGTCCACGCACTGGAGAGCCTTACAAGATGTCGGATCGAGCAGTGAGAAAGATTGTACGAAAAGTGCAGCAGCAACTGAGAACCGCACGAGGTGAACTTCAGAAAGATTTGAGATGCAGGGATAGTAGTAACAAAACCAACGATTAGTAATGTACTCCGACGCAACGGTCTTAAATCGCGTACACCTCGAAAGACACCATTACTAAAAAAATGTCATGTTAATGCTCCTCTGGAGTTTGCAAGAGACCACTTATTGAAAACAGATGATTACTGGAAGAATATGATATGGTTCGATGAGACGAAAGTGGAACTTTTCGGCATTAACTCTGTACGTCGAGTATCGAGAAGAGATGGCACAGCGCACGATCCCAAGAACACCCTCCCCACTGTAAAGTTTGGTGGTGAAAATGTCATGCTCTGGGGATGCTTCTCTTCAAATGGTACTGGGCCACTTCATATTATAGATGGAAAGATGAATGCAGCCAAATATCGGTAAATTCTTGAAAATAATCCCTTGCCTGCTTCCAATGTGTTAGGTATGCGACAGGGATGGATTTTTCAACAAGATAATGATCCCAAACATACTGCTAAAATAACCTCCAATTGGTTCGTACAGAACAAAATAGATGTTCTTAAGTGGTCCAGTCAGTCCGCAGACTTAAATCCTATAGAAAATCTATGGAGAGAGCTCAATCATGGTCCACCAGTAAGATCCACGTAATATTGTTATTGTTAAATTAGTAACTATTTCTTGTTAAATTTTCACATCATTCGCTGCATAAAAAATGTGTTAAATAAAGAATAATGGGGTGTGTCCAACACTTATTTTCCCCACTGTATATATATATATATATATATATATATATATATATATATATATATATATATCTGTAGAAATATATTTTCTTATAAAATACCAATCCTTATTTAAGAAGCTCAATGCAACTACAGAGCAATATAGTGAATAAATGACAAAAAAACTACATTCCAAAATTCATGATGTTGCCCATACTATTATTTATTCTTTTAATTCAGTTGGCATTTACAATTCTTGGCAGTATCTGTTTTGTAGCGCAAAATCAATCACTCAATTATTATATCAATCGATGAATCTATTATTCCCTTAACTCATCAGAAGAAATAGCAGCAACAATTTATCCGTCAAAAGGAAATAAAGTGTGATTTGACATGACTAATCATGTCAAATCACTATATATATATATATATATATATATATATATATATATATATATATATATATATTCAGTAATGTGATTGATAATTTAAAATTCAAATTAGAATTAAATTAAAAATCCGTTTCACAAGAAGGAACAACAACAAAATCAATAATGTGTACGATCGTTTCGGAAAACAATGTTTTAATTGTGGTAGACATTAAGTCACGGACAATAATTTTTGCATATAGTATTTTAACAAACAAAGTTTCCTCATTAGCAAAGTATTGGGAAGGATTTTTAATATATGTAAAAGACACCATAAATAAAGCTAACATTAAAAGTAAGGCAGATGTATTTATAAAAATAAAAATAAAGGTATGCATTTACGTGTATAAGAAAATTAATATGGGTTAAAGATAGAAATAAAATAGAATAAAATTATAAATCTGAATTTGGTTTAAATATAATATTATAATAATATATTTCTAATAAAATTCATACACACACACACACACACATATATATATAATCAGCAATTAAGGTCAAAGCATTCATATGGATGTTTATTGTAGCTTTCCAACTTATGAAATGATAAATTTTCAAAAAGAACGCTAATGGAATATTTTATATCGGTTAGCATACGTTTGATTAAAACGCTAAATTTAAAACTGAAGAAAGAAAGGGGAAGATAATCTTATTTCTTTAATTAAACAATGCAAGGGAGATAATTAGTGTTTAACTTAATTTATTAAGGAATAATAAATCAAGCAAACAATATATTATAATCTATTTTGAAATTATTGAATTTAATATTTGATAATTTATTTATTTATTGAAATTAAAAAATATATCATAGGTTAAGGTTAAGAATATATTTTAATAATACATAATAATGGTCGATATATCAGATCAATTAATAATAACAATAATATTGATGATCAAAAAAATTTTATTAATAAGCATGTCAAGTTATAGTTTAATTTTAATATTGAATATTAATAAGTAACATTTTTAATGATCTAAGGTGGTTTATATTTATTAAATTTAAACCAACGTTTATGATTGCATGCGAAAATAAGTTCGTCTCTTGAATTTAATAGGGTGGTTCTATTTTTTATATCTTCATATTTTAAAATTTTTAGGGTCTCTTTTGTACACAGTGCACAAAATTTATCTCCTGGTTTGTATGCTTTGTAAGACCCTATTATTTGCCATTTCAAATTGAAAGAAATATTGTTATCCTTGAGTCGTCAAATATTCTTGTATAGGGTAGTTTGGTTTAACAGGGGGTGATTTTTAAATGAATATTTGTGCGTTGAAATTCTATGTTTTATTAAGCTAGGTGTTGAACCAAAGTATATTGCCTCTTGTTTAGTGTAATTATTTTCCGGTAGATTAGGTGTTGAATTATTATATGGTGGGTTGGTTTGTATTTGATTGGTAGATTGGTTAAAGTTGGTGTCATTATTTAATCGGGTGGTTGAGTTATGGTTGCTATTAAATTCGTTTAGATTTGGGGGTTTTGATACTGTGCAGCTATAGACTACATTTTTTATTTTACATGAGCCTTGTAGGGGACATTTATTTTTTCTTCTACAGTTACAGCCTGCTGTATAATTGTATTTTGTAGCTTATTAATTTTTTTATTGTTAGAACTAATTATTTTTTGATGGAGGTTTGGCATAGTAGAGTAATACACTTTGATTGTATTCTTATTGAATATTTTATTATATCTATGGGGGCTTTAAAGTTTCTATCCAATATTTTAAAAAATTCTCTGGCTAAGTTTGTCTCGAGATTTTTGGAATATGGAGGGTTGAACCATAGGGTCTCCTTATGTCTGTTTTTACTTTTACGGGTTTTGGTTTGCTGTTTATTTGTATTAGTATCTAATACTTGTGGTTTGGTTTTATCTTTTCTTGCCTTTTGGTCATTTTTTAAACTCGTATACGGGAAGACATTGCCATATTATAGGATACATCTGCCTTACTTTTAATGCTAGCTTTATTTATGGTGTCTTTTACATATATTAAACACCCTTCCCAATACTTTGCTGATGAGGAAACTTTGTTTGTTAAAAATACTATATGTAAAAATTATTGTCCGTGGCTTAATGTCTACCACAATAAAAACATTGTTTTCCGAAACGATCGTACAAATTATTGATTTTGCTGTTGTTCCTTCTTATGAAACGGATTTTTAATTTAATTCTAATTTAAATTTTAAATTAACAATCACATTACTGAATATTAAATTAGCTCTAGGATATTTACGTATCGAGCTTATTATATATCTGAATTACAACGAGCACTTTTTCTTTCCCTGTATTTTAATTAAATTAGTAATTTTACTATTACATTAAAATACACTCTGCTCTTTAGACTATTGTTCTAATCTCCTTTAAATATATATATATATATATATATATATATATATATATATATATATATACCTTTTTTTCACTATATATATAATCCCTTTTTTTCACTCTCCGCTTCCTCTTACTCTCTCAAAAATAAAATATCTTTTATACCCGTCACAGACGTGTTCGTATCCTCATTCAAATCTTCGTTCCAGTTCCTTTT
>NC_136492.1:74275144-74305144 GCF_053919585.1 Euprymna scolopes
TTTGTGTCGATCCGCCTTTTTATTCCAATTTCTCTACTTTTTAAGAAATATTTCTTTTTTTTTCCTACACTTATTGGTATTATTGTAGTTTTCTCCATATTCCGTTCAGCTTTATGGGAATACCTTCTTTATCTGTGAACTACTGGGACGGTCAAAAATACCATTTGGCAGGGTTTTCTCCCTCCACTATTATTACCTCCACTAAAAATTATATAAACCCTTTAATTAATACATATTTAAATTGTAATTTAATAACAATCAGCCCCACACACACACGTGTAACAATCGACTTCATGCAATAGAATCCATGTAATACGAATTAAAACCATCAAATAAATAACAACACTCACTATTACACCTAAATCCGAGTACACAAGAGAAACATATAAACATACGGCCTCCATGAGTTTTATTAATTTGTATTTAAAAAAAAATAAGTTCTAATAAAAAATTTAAAACCCAAATAATTAATATAGACAGCTTACATAAACACGGAATTTTTCCACAAACGGATATAGCTTGAAACAAAGCACAGGTGCTGATTACTGCCGTCTGTTCCTTTTTTTTCGGATTGTCTTCGTTTTGTAGAATGCTAAAGATTTGAGGCTGGCTCTATGGACTTTTTCTAAACAGTAAAGACCTATCCATGTCAATAAAACCATGATTCATATCTAGAAATTTCAATGTATAGTTTTTAAATAAATACATTGTGTATTTCAGCTCTCATATTCCTACGATCAAGTACTTTATTGATTTCTTTTCAACATAGCCTGATGTGTGTGTGTGTGTGTGTGTGTGTGTGTGTGTGTGTGTGTGTGTGTGTGTGTGTGTGTGTGTGTGTGTGTTTGTAATTACTCCTTCTGTATTTCCACATCCCAGAAGATATTATACTTTTCATTTTCCACTACTGGATGTGATTTCTGCTTGCACCATGTATCTGCATATTCAAAATATAGTCGTTTGCACAGTTCTGATGGACTGCCTTTCTTGAGACCCATATCAATTTTTTTTATTCATTTATGCCTAGTTTTCTGCATTCATTAATTATTCGATCTACCGTTTCGTCTCTTTGTTCACATAGTCTACATTTACTGTTTTCTTGCTTTTCTATCTTGACTTTTATGTAGTTGGCCAACCGAGATCTTTCTCCAGATACGGTATCATCCATCCGTTGTGAATCCAAGATTGTAATTCGCAATTATAGTTCTTTCGAATATGCTCAAGCACGGTGTATTCGGGTGTCTGATTGATAAGCTAATTTGGCGGCCGATCGCCCAACTACTTTTAAGTCGCAGTCCATTTTTTCTTAGTCGGATCGAATACGAAATCAACGTTGGGTCATTTTATTTTCACTGAAACAGCAGCGTTGACAGTGGAAATTTCCTTTAAGAAATTAACCTCATCGTGCTTATTTATATGAACACTGCCCAATAGGCTTATTATGACTTAAAGTCCGAGCAGGAGATTAAACCCCAATAGATCTCCATCCAGCCAACATCTCCATCACTATGGTGATCCTCTTATCCACTTGCAGATTGGCCTTGGTTTCTCCTTTGCGGGTCATGCTCTTTACGTCAATGGTCAGCATCCATTCAGTAGACCACAAACCGAACTAGAGACTGTGTGTCAACTATTGCATCACGCATCACTCTGTTAAGACACAAGGCGTTAAGATGTCATAATCACTTTGACACACCGGTTCTCGACAGATCACCGAAGTTAAGCAACGTTGAGCCTGGCCAGTACCAGATGGGTGACCATTCGGGTAGGTGAGGCGATGTATGTACCGTGAGGTAAACTACTAAGTTAGGAATCTGGCGCGATCTATTCTTCTCTCGGGGTAGATGAGCCTCTCTTAAGCCGTGGTAGGCAATCTATCTAGCGATGGTATCACGATAAAAATACGCATGATAGCCCTGGCGAAGAATCATGTATTCAGCTACCGGCAAGATTTGAATTACACTACAAACTCGTATAGTAAGTTCAATCTCAGCTGTGGTCGCATGTTACGTTTATTTATTTATTTTAGAGCACTAGCAGGTTGGTTTTCATTTTACTTGGTAGCGCTTACGTCTCGCCTCGTCTCTGTCTTTCAAACATTTTGACAGGACATGGCCCTTCCTCTGACATCTGTAACATCGGATAGTTTGTTGATGGCACTGCCTCGATCATTCAAACTGACAGTGCTTAGTCAAATGATTGGGCCTGGAAAAATCACACATACTTGACATACTTTCCATAACAAATTCAAATAAAGTAGAGTGAACAAAAAATTACGCTTCTAAATATGATAAAAGGAGACTGTACAAAAAATTGAACTGCTCACTGATTTAAAAGCATTATAAGAACGTATTTCTGTCTGTCAGTAGTTCGTACTAAATGGATATTTTATACCATTTTCAAAATAGATACGTCTTTAAATCTATACATGATACGTTGAGAAATTATTCAGGGAAAAGTGATATGACCGAAGCTTACACACAAACACATGCGTGCACACATGCACCAAGGCATTTAAAGGTTTACTGATGCCCTGATGATGCCCGAGGCCAACTCCAATTAGCAATTAAAACAATTAATTCTCTGTGGTCTTGGGTAGAGGCAATTTTTCTGTAACTGATCGGTCAGCCTTTGCTTGTCTGAGCATGCTTTTCGTTTGGTTGTGATCAATGTCGGTAGATGCACGCAACAATTCCTGGGTATGAACAGAAAGTCTGACAATGAATGGATACTTTAGTGTCTGATTGAGGACTCCTTCGAACAGGCTAGAGAGTTTCGTCAATGCCGCGTAGAATTCATCTATCGACTCGTCTGAGCGTAAGATGCGTCTACTTTTGCTCACCGAGTCAAGTGCATCATCTTTGACCCATGACACATTGGTCTTATCTGCATCCCACAGTTGCTGGTAAACGTCAAACGCCCTTCCAGCTAGTCGCAAGGGGATTACTTGCTCGAACCTGTCAAATTGCAAATCAAGTTCAATTTTTCTAGTCAGCCTAGAATGGACTTTATATCCTGATATGAGTTTTAGGTCGAACCTTCACTCAGCCGTAATGATTAAATAGATTGTGTTAGATATATGTCTCGTCGTCTTCTACTTCTTATATAACGGCAGTTGACACCAAAACGAACAACACGCAGGGATCTTCCTGACTCAGAAACCCAGACCCAGAAATCCACTGTGTTTTATGATCACCCCTCTGATGCCCACGCCTGTGCAAATGACTACGGGTTTCGATTTTTGTCCAATCGCGCATGTGCAGTGCCATTTCTGTGTCCGCCGCCATAACGATCGTTTCATCACGCATTGTCTACAGTATCTATTTTATGTGTACATATATGTATGTGTCTATTGTATGTATGTACGTGCACATTTATATGTGCGCTTATGTATTGTTTGTATGTGTTGCTTTACGTTTCTGTGTGCATGCACGTGTGTGTTGCGTGCGTGCAGTAGCGTACAAATGAAGGGAAGAGAAATGAGAGGCAGTAGCCTCGGGCATCGAAATTGAGGTGCGAGAGAATCCAATCAACTTCTCATAATATTTCTCAATACCAGGACTTTTAGTCTTTCGGGCATGCAATCAAAGAGTTGGCTCCGAGCATTACCACACCTCTGCATCTCTCCCCTCTCTCTCTCTCTCTCTCTCTCTCTCTCTCTCTCTCTCTCTGCGTGAGTGAAAACTTCAGCGATGTCAATTTTTCCTGAACAAGTTCTCAACATTTCCAATTACGTCTCCATTTTTATTATGTTACAAAATAGCCATTTAATATGATCAGAGACGAATTTATTTGCACTAGGACTTGTAAGGACGACCTTTGAGACATTCGAAGAGTTGGCTTCAGGCATCACTAGGGTATTATTATTACATGTCACTGGGTATGGCTGATAAAAAAATTTCAAACTATTTTCCTTTCTCATAATATTTCTCAGTACTAGGACTTATACTTGAGTATTTGGGGCATACAATCAATAAGTTGGCCTCGGGCATCATCAGGGTATCAGTAAACCTTTAAATGCCTTGGTGCATGTGTGCACGCATGTGTTTGTGTGTAAGCTTCGGTCATGTCATTTTTCCCTGAATAATTTCTCAACGTATCATGTATAGATCTAAAGACGTATCTATTTTGATAATGGTATAAAATATCCATTTAGTACGAACTACTGACAGAGAGAAATACGTTCTTATAATGCTTTTAGATCAGTAAGCAGTTCAATTTTTTGTACAGTCTCCTTTCATCATATTTAGAAGCGTAATTTTTTGTTCACTCTACTTTATTTGAATTTGTTATGGAAAGTATGTCAGCTGTGTGTGATTTTTTCTGCTCTTTAACAGAAATCGCATGCAACTAGAATTCATTGGTACATAGCTGACTACAGTAGTCTACCAGATATACACACGTGTGTGTGTGTGTGTGTGTGTGTGTGTGTGTGTGTGTGTGTGTGTGTGTGTGTGGTTGTGTGTGTGTGTGTGAATATGAAAGTCGTTCTGTTTGAGGGTTATATCAATTCGGTTCGTAGGAAACACCGTGGACACGAGTTAGCATATGAAAGAATAATGTCAATATTAGAAGATATTTTCAATTATATGCGTTTATTTGCCAACATAATGTGCAGTATAAGATAGTAAGTGTTGATGTCCCTAATTTTCGAAAGTAGTGACTTTTCTTCAGGGGTGGGGGAGGAATAAAAAGAAACGTGTACAACTGTTCGGCGAGGCTTTCCTTTGTCTGTTTTATTTTATTATTTTTTTTTCCGGAAGTCAGTGTTGCAGACTGGCCGTTAAATATATTTCCAGGATACGAGTTGTGATGAATATTAAGTATTGTTGGAGATTATTGTAGCTTCTTTTTTTTTTAATGTATATAATATAAATATAAATATGTAATAGATCCCGCACTGTCGGTCAAGCAGCAACCTACGTCGCGTTCGCGCAATGTTGCATCCCTGTACCTATTTTACAAGTACTCAAATGGAAAGAGCTCTGATAAACTCATAGCACTTGTCCCTTTTTGACGTACATATTCTCCGACTAATCCGACAAGCAGCAAAATTTCACCCCTTTACAGTTGAGATCTCTAGATGCCGGAAAACCTTCTACTCTAATACTTTCTTCTCTCGGACTGCTGGACTTTCAAATACCTTCCCTGTGTCATGCTTCTCTGACTGTACTAACCTGCAGAAATTGAAATGCAATGTGAACACATATCTCGCTGCTTAACTTAAAAAACCCTTGTTAGACGTGATCTCAAATAATAGCCTCTTAGGTTCCAAGTGACATCCTTCTATCGCTCCAGAAGATATCTCACCCCTGATGCAATTCTCCACCTATATAAAAGCCAGGTACGGCCAACGATGGAGTACCGTTGCTACATCTGAGCAGGAGCTGCTAGAAGCAGTTTATCCTGCCTTGACAGAGTTCAAAATAGACTTCGTAGTTTAGTGGGGGATGCCCTTTTCCCTGCCACATCTTTCCCACAGAAGGGACATTGCGAACATGTCTCTGCTTTATCGTTACTTTCATGGCAAGTGCTCAGCTGAGCTTCAATCTATGGCCCCCCTTCGCCAAACTTCCATGAAAAACACTCTAGCCAAAACCACTATCAATAATTTCCCCCACTCTTTATCTGTGCCTAAACCTAAATGTAGATTCCACGAACAAAGCTTCTTTCTTAGAACTGCACGCCTGCGGAACTCTCTTCTGATTGCCTGCTTTCCAGCTGACTACAATCTTATTATCTTCAAGTCCAACGTAAACAAGTTCTTGATGAACCGTCCCACTTAGTAATCCAATTTACAAAATCCCCACTACTTATGTTTACTATGCTATAATCAAATTTACTAATGTATACCCATTAACCCTTAAGCTCTACGTGGTGATTCAAGTGTAAAAAAAATGCCTTGTTTCTGGTGTAAGAGAGTTTATGAATAATTATTATTCAATTATCATCAAGCCTCTTTAAGAATATTTAAGGATGGACAATGTTTGTGGAATTATAGCTAAGGCAGTCAATTAGCGTCTATGCAATGTTTACAAATTCCGCTCGTGCGAACACTCTAGATTGTCATCACTCTAACTGAAATATTAGAAATTATTGCTCTTACTGTAAGGGTGCCTGCAAAGCTGAGCGTACAGTAAACTTCCGCGCGAAGTGCAGTTATCTTTGCTAGTATATATATATATATATATATATATATATATATATATATATATATATATATATATATATATATATATATATATATATAGTAATAAGTACATATATATTGTAATAAATAAACCGATAAAAATAAAATAATTTTAAAACAAATATACGTATCACCAAAGCAAAATCTCTACGTGGATAAATGGATCAATACATATAAGAAATAAAAGATGAGAATTAAAAGTTGAATAAAACTATATTAAATCTTCTGAGAATAAGAGAAGAAGGACAAAAACTCTTTAAGCCATGACATTTCGAAGTTTAATGCTTTTCATTAGAAGAGGAGAAAAAAGCCAGGTTTATGTATTCACAAAAAAAAAGTAAAATCTGTGAAGAGTATCCGGCGAGTTGGAAAATAATCCAGAGGATATCGAGCCGATGGTAAAAAAAAAAGTTGAGGGTGAAAATCCGGAATTAAGGTATCCTTATTAGAATCATGCGGATCAACAATTCAACCATTAGACTTGGATATGTACGGGGAGGAGGGAGAGGGCAAAAAAATAATATGGTAAAAAGAAAAAGGAAAAGAAAAAAGAAAAGTTAAAAAGAAAATGAGAAAAAAAAATTTTAAATAAAAAATTAAAGGATGATATAAAAAACATAAAAGATTAAAAATTAGTCTGAATCAGTATAAAAAAATGGGTCAGAGTAGGGGGGAGTGATAAGATCGAAGCAGAAAGGGAAATATTTATATAGATGGAACAAGACAAGAAAGGGAGAGAGAGGGGGGGAGAGAGAGATAGAGAGTAGAATGATATAGAGACCTACACGAGACAGAAAAAGGAAGGAGAAAGAAGGCAAGATTACTAAGTAAAAATTGTAAGGGCGAGGAAAACATGTCAAGAAGATAGCACCCATCGTTAAATTACAAATAGAGAGTTTAGTTAAGGGAAGGGAGTGAAGTTGAATTAAAAGCATATCGTTATAATAATTTTGATTGCTATTATATCAAAGGAACTGGAGGGCGGAGAAGGAGAAAGAGAATTACCTACGGACTCCAAAACGGCTAGACCGATTTTTATACAATTTTACACAAATGTACTTTATGTGTCTAGTAGTATTCAGATAGGTTTTGTATCGGAAAGCCTCCGATAAGTATCAATAATCGATAATCGAAAAAAATCCTATAAAAAGAAGGAACAGGGGATTTTGCCAAAAGTTCACACCCTATACAGCCTAACATCACAAGTTCATTTGAGAAGTTTTATTATCACACAAGCAGAAAGATCGGCAATATAAAATCAACAGTAGGTTCTTTGATATGATAGGGGCGCAGTTGAAATGACTGTTTCTGTTTAAAGCACAACTGAACCATGATAGTTGACTTTTTTATTTTAAACTTTAATTCCATTATCACCGAACACGCAGAAAGGCCGGGATATAAAATCAACAGTAGGTTCTTTGATATGACTGGGGCACGTTCGAAATGAAAGTTTCTGTTGAGAGCACAGTTGAATAATGGTACTTGATTTTTTTATTTTAAACCTTAATTCAAGCCGTTATATATATTTAAAAAATAATAATTTTATAAAAACTATCAGTAAGTTCTCTACTGTGCAATGTAGACTACAATGTATTGTGAACTAAGACACAGCGGGGAAGTGTGTGAAGCTTCCTTCCAATGCACAGTGGTGGGTCCACAACTAGAGCAGACAATCGATTGATTTTTTTTTTTTTTTTTTTTTTTTTTTTAAATGGACGATTTCACCGATTTTGATGACAATGTTAATCATCATTCAATCTGTCAAACGTCGGATCTTCATACTAGTATATATATATATATATATATATATATATATATATATATATATATATATATATATACATCCCCCACTCCCCCCACATATATATATATTAATAATATATCAATTAAGAATAGGAATTGGATCAAATGTTTGTAACATGTCTTCTTCCTAAGATTAAGGGTGGTGGTGTTTGATCAACACTGCTGGGGAGCCATGATGATATATACTGTTTTGTTTTTAAATCCCTGAAACAGTGTTTCATGGTAAACAACTGATGATCACTTGAAAAATAAATTATTGGTACTATAGTAAATTCGAGAGCGAGTTGATGCAGTGATTGCAGGTGATTAAATAACTTACTGACTAGATGGTTTTCTAACGAATGATAAAAAATATTTTTTGTATAGTTTTAAAGGTTAAAAACTTCAAAGACTTTATATATATATATATATATATATATATATATATATATATATATATATATATATATATATGCACACATACACATACACATTCATGTACACATATATAAGTAAAACTAAAAAGAGAGAAAGATAAACGGGAATTGAGAGGAATTTAATAAAACAATAAAAATAGGGATTTTAAAAATATTTAGAAAATTTAAGAGTAAAATATCTATATATATAAGAATATTAATTAAAGTTTTATTCTTAATTTGGACCGAAGATAATAATAAAGATTAGGAATAGATTTTTTAAGATTATGAAAATATATAAGTTATAACAATAAAATATATAGAGAGAAAATAAATTTAATTGTTTAATGCTAGGTATAGTTAAGGGAAATAAAATGTGAAATATTAATTTATGGAAAAAAAATGGTGGCCGTATATCCGTTGGTTCCAGAAATTGGACATATTTAAACTTTCTCTTGTGTTTACAATTGGAGGCGACTTTACTTTTGGAATTTATAACATGTTTATCTTTAGAAGAAAACATAGAAGAAAATATTAATAAGGTTTCCAAAAGGTTAACAGAATTTCGAACCAGGTTTTGATTTTATCAAAATTGACCACCTTAAAGACAAAAAAGTATATTATTGAAATTAAGATTCCTAATCAATGTGGGAAAAGAAGTTTCTTTATTT
This sequence comes from Euprymna scolopes, assembly GCF_053919585.1. Lineage (NCBI taxonomy): Eukaryota > Metazoa > Mollusca > Cephalopoda > Sepiida > Sepiolidae > Euprymna > Euprymna scolopes. Next base: position 74,284,204 of record NC_136492.1, read on the forward strand.
TTGCTATTAATGCCCCTTTTAAATGGAGATAAATGGGAAGAAACACGGGTTATAACTGGGGACGACAAAGCCCAATGTAAGTGTAAGTTTTCGGGGAGGTAATTATATCGATTAGATTGTTGACAGGAACAACCTGGAATTGATAAAATCTGGTATCATTATGGGTAAAATTTAATGGGAAATATATTGGTTTAGGAATTCTGGATAGGGATTATAATTTAACAATAAATCAGTCGGGATTAACTCATTACTACGGTTTCTATAGAGTTTCTATGCGATCAAGGAAAGAGTAATCAGTAGGATTTGTATTATTACGAAGGCGAGATTGGGGCAATTCAGTTACAGGGCATCGTAAATTATGTAGGGGACTAGGATATATAAATACCCCAATCCCGTTACAAAATAATAATGGGGTCACCAAATTTGTAGGGGACTAGGATATATAAATACCCCAATCCCGTTACAAAAGAATAATGAAACAAATGGGAATTGAAGGAAACAAAGACTCAATTAATGGATAAGATAAATGTCGTTTATTTGCTGTTGAAAGAAATGAACATTTTAGTTATAACATGTCCGCGCGTGGGAAGAGAAATAAATGTTGTAGGAAAATTGAGAATGGTAGTCTAGCGTGTAGACAAAGGAGAGGATATCAGAGTTGTCATCAGTTAGTAGTCAGCGACGCGAAGGTGTTCTCAGTGGCCAGTAGTAGGTGGAAAGAGAAAGGGTGAGAATGTATACATACAGCCTTTAGCTCGTGCCCTATACATAGTAGGAAGTGTGCGTGAGGTGCGCGTGCGCGCGCGCCGAAACGGCGCGCGGCTTGTTCGCCCAACCTCTCTAGTTGAGAGTTGGTTCCAAAGAGAGTTAGAAACAGCTTATCGCCTTGTTTTATACTCGTTTCCAGAGTGTATTTTGCGCATGTGTATTTCCTTAGAAAGCGGAAGTGACGTCGTCCATGTGTGTGTTCGTATTCGCGTGTGTGAGTACATGTGTATACGTAAGCGTGTGTGTATATATACGTGAATGTGAGTGTATGTACGCGAACGTGAATCAGTGTACATGTGTGGACGTGGGCGCGTATGTTTGTGTGCGCGTATGTATATGACAGCTTGAAATATGAATGTGTGTTTTGTGTGAGACTTGAAAAAGGCTCGTACAATTACGTCATAGTGTTAAGAAGACATTGGCGAGAGGCTTGGCAATTACAATTAAAGGAATTAATTGCGGACTATCAAATAAAAAAAACTTCTCAGTGACATGTAATATGGCTTCCGTTCTGGTAGATCTTCAGCAAATGTGCACACAGATATATCTCATAGGATTAACAAATCTCTCGATGGCGGCTTCCTTTCTATGGCAATTACCCTCGACATATCAAAGGCCTTTGATAGGGTATGGCATAAAGGTCTACTCCACAAAATCTTCAGCTACGGTATAGTTGGAAATGCCTTCTGAACTATTAAATCATTTCTCTCTGATACGTTCCTAAGAGTAGTGGTTGATGGGCAAAAATCAGAAGCTCACAGTATTAATGCTGGAGTCCCTCAGGGGTCTATCCTGGACCCAACTCTCTTCCTGATCTACATTAATGATCTTCAAAATCACATCCTTACATCGTTTGTAGACATTTATGCTGATGACACTACCATCTATGGTAGCACATCTTAGACCGTAAACGACCAAGTTCTCTCTGATTCTCTCTCCTCTGATCTTGATCACGTAGTGCAATGGGGAAAGGGGTGGCTGGTTAATTTTAATGCATCTAAAACCAAGCTTCTATCTTTCCATCATCAACGCTCTGATCCCCGTCTGGCATGAATCGAAATGAATGGCTTTCGTCTTTGCGGGGGGGTCCATATTTTGACAAGCTTCTAGATCTGACCTTTACTCCTGATCTGATATGGAACACGTACATTAAACTCTCTGCCAAGGTTGCTGAAAAATGGTGGAGTCGTTCTACCGCTCCAGTAGATATATCACTCCTGATGCAATTCTCTACCTCTATAAGAGCCAAGTCTGTCCAAGGTTGGAGCACTGTTGCCACATTTGGACAGGAGCTGCTAGAAAGACCTTATCGTGCGTTGACAGAGTTCAAAATAGACTTCGTAACATAGTGGGGAATGCCTTTTTCTCTTCCCTGCAACCTCTTACCCACAGAGGAGACATTGTATTGTCTCTGCTCTATCGTTATTTTCATGGCAGGTGCTCGTATGAGTTCTAATCTATGGTCCCCCTACCTGAGTTTCACGAAAAACACTCGTCTATCGGAAACCACTATCAATAATTTCTCTCACTCTTTATCTGTGTCTAAACCTAAACGTAGATTCCATAAACAAAGCTTCTTTCTTAGAACTGAACGCATGTGGAACCCTGTTCCGTTTACCTGCTTTCCAACTGACTACAATATGGTTATCTTCAAGTCCAACGTGAACAAATTCTTGGTGAGCCGTCCCCTTATGTAATCCAATTTACCCAATTCCCACTACTAACGATTACTACGACATGTTCCCCTTGATCACTGTACACTCATTGACCCTTATCCTCGAGCGGCCTCCTTTGTAAAAAAAATATCGGATTGGGTATTTATTATTTACTTAATATTAGAGTTAATTATGACTTTTGCTTTATTATGCATAGAAGAAAAGAAATTTTAACAATATGTTTTATTTAATATAGTATTGTTTTAGTGGAATATTTTAAAGAAGTTTTCTAAAAGTTTAAAGAATTCTTTCGGGAGGTTCATTTGTACGTTATAGTTATATGGAGGATTAATTTATTTTTTTTTAAGATTAGCTTTTGCATTCTTATTTATATTGATGAGTGGTTTATATTTCAAATATTTGTTGTACTCAGTATATATATTTGGGCGTTAACGTGACCACCCCTTCCTGGAGTGTAATTTGATCAATAATAATTCTATCGATCCTTTATCCGTATCAACCTAGTCTGTATCACACGGTTTTCTAAGAATGTGCTACATCACTTTCTTTGAACACCTGCGTCTTCTCAACACTGGTTTTAGCCAATGCCAGCATCTATCGCCGCCGTGGTTCAGCAGTCAGCACTACATGTGCGTATCTACCGTCCCCTCTAACCTGGTGTATTTAAAATGCTGTTTGTTGACGTAGGGGTTTTGTCATGCAACTGGTGTCGTAAGCCAGGTCTTGGTTTGAGTAATAGTTTGGTCGTTATGACGAAGAGAGTCTTACATAGTCGAAGGTATGCTTGCTTCTCATCTCATCAAATACCTTAACTGACAATTAAAAAAAATTAATACTGCTATGAATAAAACTACTATGAAGTAAACGTGACGTTTAATAAAAACGGGCCCAAATTCTAGTATGTATTAAATATTAAATTGTTTTTTAACGCCAGTACGAAGTTGAAACAAAATTAATTGTTTAAGGTTATTAAAACCATTCCCAACGCTAATTATAATACATACCCATTCATTTATTTATTTATATATTTTGTTGTTGTTGTTTTTTTTTTATTTGAATTCATGTTTTGAAGCATGGCGTAAATCGTAAATCTATTTGGTCAAGAAGAAAGTTTTTGCGGAATTTTTAACTTTGATTTCAAATGATGTATTTTCAAATAAGTTTTCGTTATAATATCTTTACTTTATATGCTTTTATTATCATTTAAGATCATTTTAAAGGGCGTTTTTTTTTTCTCTATCTAATCGTTTAAATTACAACCGTTTCAAAACAATTATGTCTTCTTTTCAGAATGTTGGATTCAAGATGGAAAAAAAGCAAATTAACACAATGTCCTTATTTCAATTCAAGCTACGCTGAAAATCTGCTGAACCAGCTCGCAATTTCAACGAAGCGGTTAGCTCAGAAACCACTACTGAATGCACAGCACAGTGGTTGTTTAAGGAATTTCGTGGCAGCGATGAGAGTTTTGAAGATGATGAGCGGAGTGGTCGACCATCGGATCTTGAAACGATCAGTTATGAGCCTTAGTCGAAGGCAATCTACGCACAACTGTTAGGGAACTTGCTTCTGAATTAGATGCAACGTATAAGACGATTTCCAAACACTTGAGAGAGATTGGGCATACAAAAAAACTTTGATAAATTGATGCCTCACGAATTGAACAACAACCAAAAGAAACGCCGCTATGAAATGCCATCTCGCCTTCTTTTACGCAACAAGAACGACCCATTTCTCGACTGGGTTGTGACTTGCGATGAAAAGCCGTACCAGTTCAAACACCAGCTGGACTCCAACTCTCAGGCTGAGACCTCCTACCACGATTTAGTTTCTTTTTGATAAATAAACCTGAACGGATTCATATTCGTTCACGATAGTATCTACTTCGTTTGTCATCTCTTCTTTACCATAGCTGTTTTTCGTCTTCTTGCCTGTGTCGTCTTTTAGTTGTAGGGTCGATTGCCACCGACATTCGGCCCCGCAACAAAATAGTACTTAAATGTAACCTTCGTAATATATTAAGACAGCCGAGGAACTAAAATCATGTAAACTGCTAAATTTGGTCTATTGATTCTCGTCACTGACCCCAAGAAACAACCGGAAGTAGATATAACGTCTAATGACAAAACCAAAAGAAGATAGGTAACTACTTTCGGGGATTTAGCAACAAACGAAACAAAAAAAGGGAGGGTAAAAAATTCAAATATATCAATGTTACCAAAAACAAGATAAGTTTCTTTTCTATCTAACTGCATAAGTTTTGTGTGTTTTAAGGAAGCTTTTATTCGGTACGAAAAAGAAATAGTATCAAAGTACTGACTGGGATAGCTTCTGTACATATATATCAGATCTACCTCTGCGTTCCATGTTTAAAAAGGATGTGTCCTCTATAGTATCAGACCTGACGGAATGGTTAATTGTAGGTATAGACCGTTTCATACCCTCGAAAAAGTTCCAGCTTAAACCTAACAGCCAGCCAGGGTTCTCTCCAGAATGTGCTGCTGCCATTACACAAAGAAATCACTTTTTCCATTGCTTCCAACGTAATAGCTGTATTGAGACTAAAGCCGTTTTCAGAACTGCTACCAACCATTGTAAGAAAGTAATAAAGAATGCAAGAGAGTTGTATGCTCAGTCCGTCAAGTCCAAAGTAGCTGAGCAGCGGTTTGGTTCCCACCAGTTATGGTAAATAGCAAACAGAATCCTGAACAGAAGTGTGTGCTTTATCCCAACTATCATCAATGGACCTGAGGTCTCGTCAGCATCAGACAAAGCCAAACGTTTTGCCAAGAACTTTGCAGCTAATTCTACCCTTTGCGACCAAGGCTGCCCGCCCCCCAAAAAAATTTCCTCCTGCATCAGAAAACCTGCTATGTGATATACAAATATCTGTACGTGATGTTGCCAAGCTAATTAAAAACCTTGATTCCAGTAAAGCAACTGCTGACGCTATTCCAATTATAGTACTCAAAAAACTTCAACCAGCGCCCATACTTACAAAACTGTTTAAATGTTGTCTTAAGGAGAATAGTTTCCCATCACCCTGGGAAATTTCATCAGTATTCTCTGTATTTAAGAATTCAGGTGACTGCTTATCTCCCTCTCAGTACAGACCAATAACTCTCCTGTGCATCATGAGTAAGTTTCTGAAATCTGTGTTAAATAGAGAAGTGATCAACCATCTCAGCAAAAATAACCTTCTTAATGAGACACACTATGGTTTCCGTTCTGCTAGATCTACAGCAGATGTGCTTACAGTTATATCTCATAGGATTAATGAATCTCTCGATGGAGGCAACCATTCTAGGGCAATTGCTCTTGACATATCAAAGACCTTTGATAGGGTATGGCATAAAGGTTTACTTCACAAGATCTCCTGCTATGGTATAGTTGGAAATGTCTTCTCAATTATTAAATCATTTCTCTCTGATAGGTTCCTAAGAGTAGTAGTTGATGGGCAAAAATCAAAAGCTCACAGTATTAATGCTGGAGTCCCTCAGGGGTTCATCCTGGGCCCAACTCTCTTCCTGATCTACATTAATGATCTTCCAAATCAAATCTTTATATCATTCGTAGACATTTATGCTGATGACACTACCATTTATGATAGCACATCTAAGACCATAAACGACCAAGTTATTTCCGATTCTCTCTCCTCTGATCTTGAGCACGTGGTACAATGGGGAAAGGAGTGGTGGCTACTTTTAATGCATCTCAAACCAAGCTTTTATCTTTACATCATCAACGTTCTGATCCCCATCTGGAATCAATTGAAATCAATGGCTCATGTTTTGACAAGTTTCTGGGCTTGACCTTTACTCCTGATCTGATATGGAACACGTACATTAAATCTGTTGCCAAGGCCGCTGGAAAAATGGTAGGATCCTTCTATCGATCCAGTAGATATCTCACTGCTGATGCAATTCTCTATCTATATAAGAGCCAGGTACGGCCAAGAATGGAGTACTGTTGCCACAACTTGGCAGGAGCTGCTAGAAAGGACTTGTCCTGCCTTTATAGAGTTCAAAATAGACTTCGTAGAAGATAACCTATTCTCTTCCCTGCAACTATTATCTTACAGAAGAAATGTTGCGAGTTTGTCGCTACTATATCGTTATTTTCATGGAAAGTGCTCGACTGCGCTTCAATCTATGGTCCCTCCCCCGCCAAACTTTCACAAGAAACACTCATCTAGCTGAAAATACTATCAATAATTCCCCCCACTCTTTATCTGTGCCTAAACCTAAACGTAGATTCCATGAACAAAGTTTCTTTCTTAGAAGTGCACGCCTGTGGAACTGTCTCCGTTTTTCATGCTTTCCAGCTAACTACAATCTGATTGTCTTCAAGTTCAACGTAAACAAGTTCTTTATGAGCCGTTCCACTTAAGTTAACAAATTTACTGAATTTCCATTACTAACGATTACTATATTGTCCAATTGACTACTGTACACTCTTAACCCTTATCCTTGAGTGATCTCTGGGCCTTAATAAGTGGTGATGTCTATGTAAAAAAAAAGTGCAAAGATAACAAGCAATCAAGATCGCTGACGAAAACACTATCTTCGAATCTTCAAAAATGGTTCAAAATTCGAAAAAAAAAATACTGATACAAATCCACCCAATAATTGTCAGGGAGTGTCACAGTGATAATTATTGTGGGAATTTCTGTACAAATTTTGTTTATATTTTTTAATTTGGAACCATTTTTGACGCTCCGAAAACAGCGTGTTTTCGTTAACCGTTATATCATAACGCATCCAATAAATGTCACCAATCGTCCGACAATGTAATGTTCTACCAGAATTTTTGATTTTTGATTTTTGAGCGATTATCAAGGGTCCAAATGGCTGTAGCAAAACCGACATATTTTTTCCGTTCCAACTCCAACAGATTTTGCACTATTTTGTTTCAAAGTAAATGAACGTTTAAAATAAGTTAAAACAAATAAAAAAAAATACCCATGCAGGTAGAAGAGTAGCTAATCTTGCCGTTGTTAACATTTGTTGTGTATATTTTTTCGTCTCTTTTTTTTCTGGTTTTATTAGATATTGTAAAAGGCCCGAAATATTTTCATTCGTCATGTCTTAAATAATAAGGTTCTCTACTTACTTCGTATTCTATGCTCTAAAAATGTTGTAATACCAAATTTCTTATATCTTTCTTTCTGTGTAAAAGTAACCATTGTTAATCCAAATAAGTTTTTTTAATAAGGCTGAAAACACACTTAGTTTACAAAATAACGTGGACTAGCTACTTGCTTGCAAAATGAAGTTATTTGCTGGTTCTTGTCCGACAGAGGTAAATGATACAAGTATTGTAATTATGCAAGAAATATCTCGCAAATCGAGTGTGCTTGCAGATTAATCGACTTTTAATAAAATTTTATTTCTTACTGTTGTGGCGGAACCACCCTCTGAATGGACTCAACCACTGTCCATATATACCGGTACTCTTAACACTCCCAGGTAGGGCTCTAGTTCTGGAGTTAACACCCCCCCCTCACGCGTCGGTGGAACGCAGAACACTCTTTTCGTTCTGTAACCCTTTGTCTTTTATTAATACACGTCTTGACTAACACTGTCTTTCTGTTTTTATTGTGGCTAATTCATAGCCATAACACTTACTATATTATGTATATATAAAATTTACTATTTATTTATTTATATAATAATAATTTTTTTTTAATTTTTTAAAAAACGAGGGAATGTTAAGTAGGACAACCCCCCGATGTGTTTGCGGTATTATGATGAATGAGAACTTTAGCTAGGATTAGCATAGACCAATCAAAGACACAGTGATGAAGATGACCATAGACCCCCGCTTCCCCAATTTTTGAGTGGCTTTGTGCCTAATGCTTATATTTTGTAATATTTTACACAAAATAAAAATGGTATACCTTAATTATAAGACCAACTCATATCTGATATTATAAAAGAGGGGTGCTCAGATCAGATTATTTTTTTAAAAAGAACCAAAGATGGTTTTTCGCCTTTATCCCACAAGAATTAATTGTCTGGTGATTATCCAAAGATAACAGCCTTTCCCAATTAACTGGGTTTATTTTAAAAGATAGGCTATATAATCGTATTATTTGGATTCTTCGAACTACTGTTCACATCTTTAATGTTATTTTCACAACGTTTCGGCCGATGTAACTTCTAAACTGCTTCAGGTGTATCTTATCTTTCTGCTGAACTCTGGAATCTTTCTGTCGAACTCGGCACAGAATTCCGAACGAACCCCATTATTTAATCAACGGGATAGCATGTTCTCATTCCGTCAGCCATGACTGAGTAGAAGTCATAAGTAGAAGTCATAAGTAGAAGTCATAAGTAGAAGTCATAAGTAATTCGTAATTGTATTTTGAGTGTCACTTGCCTTCAACTTCCAGAAGTAGGGTTCAAAAGATAGTGTTAGGCTATTGGTTAGTGCATAACTTTTGCAGTGACTAGTCAGTTTGAAAATAGAAAATTAATCTATCATGATTTTTCGCGTTTTTTTTTGGGGGGGGGGTGATGGTCTACTTGTATGTATTCTTCACAACCACTTTATTCAGCACCTCTCACCCTTAAACTGAAAATTTTAAATAAAATAAATGACAGTTCAATCAAAAATTATCAAATATTTTGCAAATATTTTAATGGAATGTGTTCTGATGAACTTGTTTCACTTGTACCCCCTCGGCACACATATCCACGACAAACCCGTTTAGCAATAAGATCTCACCCCGTCATTGTTGTTGTCCCTAAATGCCAGAAAGCTTTTCTACTCTAATAGTTTCTTCCCTCGAACAGCTAGACTTTGGAATTCCCTTCCTGCTGCCTGCTTCCTGGCTGTACTGATATGCAGAAGTTTAAATGTAACATAATGTTAATCTTTCCTAGAAAAAGCCCCAAATAGTAGCCCCTTACGTCCAAGTAGCGATTTACTTTGTAAGAGGTGAACATGATTAAAAGAAAATATGATTAAACCAGGCTTAAACTCAAACAACACCAATTTGCCTCCTCACTTGAGGCTTGCATTCACGAATACATGAATATCCGCGGGCTTAGAACTAATTAAGATTATGTTGAATCATTTCTCCTAACAAACACCCCGGATATCTTAGCGCTAAGTGAAACTAACTCCATCCCCTCTAACCACTTTAACATGCCTGGTTATCTCCCACTTTGCCGTAAAGACTCGGGCAGACATATGCACGGACTTGGAATCTATATTCGAAACACCCTCCCCTGGACTAGAGAAACAAAGCTAGAATCAGACGACCAGGCCTTATGTACTTTAGACTTAACAGGCAACGTAACATTAACTACTTATATTTTCTCTACTGCTCTCCCTCTACCCAGAACTGAACGCTTAATCAACCAAGTCTCTGACAGCATAGATACAGCACTCTTCCTCGATACAAGTACATGTATTTTGTGACTTCAATGTCCATCACAGTAATTGGCTTGGTTTCTCTATTAAACGGACACAGCTTGTAGCATAACAAATAGCTTCTTTATATCTCATTCCCTATCAGAGACGGTTACATTTCCGACACGTTTCCCAGATCGGCAAGATCAACTTGACTCAATTCTAGATCTATTTCTGACCACAGTTCCCGATGATTGTGTAACAAATGTCCATAGCCCATTCAGGAATGCTGATCATGCTGTGATAATGGTAGAAATCGTCCTTAATTCTCGACCCAAAACTGAAGAGCCATTGCTCAAAACGACAAGGTATTATAAGAAGGCTGACTGGGAAGCCATCAAAGATCTCATCAGAGATGCCCCATGGAGAAATATCTTTTCTCTCCCCTCTCAACAGTGCGCAAATGAGACCACTGAATGGTTCAAAACGGCAATTGAAGCACGTTTCTACGAGTAAGTTCTATAGCAAACCCCACTTTCTCCAATGGTTTACTTCTACTTGTGCAGCTGCCATTGCTCAAAAGCAGCATGCATATCGCAGATTTAACCGACATAAGTCCAGTACAAACAGACAAAAGTTTATAGAAGCTAGAAGTATTTGTAAGAAAGAAACAGCGACAGCTAAGAAAGAATATACTGAAACCACAAGAAAATGCATCAAAGCACAGAAATTAGGAACCCGTGATTTCTGGAAAATCTGCAAAAGTGTAGTAAATAATGGGCAATCAACAATTCCCCCACTATCCAACAATCATGAGGTTGTTTGCACTGCAAGCGAGAAGGCTAACATGCTTACCAGTCGGTTTGCCTCAAACTCCGCAATGGACCCTGCAAACCCTGACTTTATTTTGTGGATAGACGCCAAACAAGATGATCTGAAAATTATCCCTTCTCAGGTGCATGATAACATAAAAACCTTGACTCCACAAAAACAGGTGGACCCGATCTCATCCCAGCTGTGCTATTAAAAAATGCTCCACTGAGGTTGCTCCTGTCCTCTTCAAACTTTACAACAAATGTCTTAACGAATCTTGCTTTCCTGAATAAATATTATATAATATATGTGTGTGTGTGTGTGTGTGTGTGTGTGTGTGTGTGTGTGTGTGTGTGTGTTCGTGATGAGAATAATGGAAATACTATTCCGACGAATAGAGAAATAAACAAGGAACAAACCAAGATATGTGTTCACCAAGGTTGCGTCTTTATTTCGGGACTTCCTCTGGGTGAATGAAATTAAGAAGACAAAACAACAGTACAAATATCTGTAAATATATTTGATGTAATGATATTTATGACCTTGTTCCAGTTCAGAAACGGAAAAAATCGTTGGAAATTCAAAAAAAAGGGGGCTTAGCGTTGTGAAAGAGAGTATATATATATATATATATATATATATATATATATATATATATATATATATATATATATATATATATATATATATTAGTGTTAGGGCGATTAATCGGAATCAGGAATCAGAACAATCGTAAAATTTGGGGGCATCGAAAAAATTGATGCCTATTTTCCGATGCCAAAACAATTCTTTTGTCTTTTTTATTTGATTTTATTTAAACCAAAATCTTCCATTGCTGCTAGTAACGATAAAATAATAAATATTTATTTATTTTAAATTCGTAGTAAAGCTAAACTCGATAAATCATCCTCCACAAGTATAATTTGGCGTTTTGGAAAATATCTGCATATTTAACATGTGTTTTTACGAAAATCGGGGGAAATAACGATTTCATAGTTAAATAATTAGAGATTTATAAAAAAAAAATATTGGTATGTATTCCTTGTCGAAAATGGTTCTTATATTGTGTTTATTCCATTCTAGCTCGCCCAGCCCATGCGCTGACTTTTTCAGCCGTTTCGTTTATACTTCGTCCTATAAATGTGGATGTTTTTTCCCTTTTCCTCCATATGTGGTCAGCCATGCCGGATTTTCAGTCTCTCCATGTATTACGGCTTTTCAATGTTCTTTTAATCTTATATTAAGTGGGCGACATATCTCACCTTTACATATTGTGTAACACTCCAGATGGGAACAGTAGCTCGAATAATCTCAATAAAACAAATAACCAATCCTCATATAAAAAATCCAGAAATAAAAGACAGAAGTGATAACCAATTAGCCAAACAGACATGAGTATTAATGTTGAAACGTTAAGCGATCCCCCGAATTTACAATGTTTATATTCTTTTATTTATATAAAAGCTCTGCGCATGTAATGAGTACTTTTGAAGAAATATTACTTTTTAAATTATGTTATCAATATACCTAAACTTGATTAGTCAATATATATATATATATATATATATATATATATATATATATATATATATATATATATATATATAATAAATTCCGCAGCCAAACAACGCGAACCGGAAGTCCAAGACTCGAGTTTCACGCTCATTTCGGCTCATCAGTTAGACACATCCGAACTCAGGATTCGAAACCCGAGCCTCTGGCATGTGAGGCAAGAACTCTGAGCAAATGCTCCGCACACAAGAAATTCTATTAACCAACACAGATCAAGCAAACCGCGCCGAAATCCGACTGTGAAATTGAACCTACTTCGTCTCAACAAGGGACGCGGTCATCCAACCAGCTAATAACCCCAAGCCGATGTCTTACAAGTAGGAGTTTTAACTCGAAAGGACGATGCCATCCAGCAGTGCTAACCAAGCGAGTAACTTATGACAGGATTTTCAGAATATATATATATATATATATATATATATATATATATATGTGTGTGTGTGTGTGTGTGTGTGTGTGTATACATATATATACATATATATATATATATGTATATATGCATATATATGTATATATATATGTATATATACATACATATATATACATACATATATATATATACATATAACTATACATATATATACATATATATATACATACACTTGTGCCCGATATTATTCATACCCCTCGGATCTTTGAGATTTCTATAAGAATATTGCTCAAACCAGAAGATAGACAATATTAAAGGGATTTCAAACAATAAATCAAGCATAAGCATTTAATTTAAACTCAACAAATAAATAAATTATGCAAGTCTGAAGCATTATACTAAGAAAAACAATAATGGCACTAGTTCAAAATTATTCATACCTCTCTTACTAATAGTCAATAGCATGCCCTTTATTCTTAATAACTGCCTGTAACCGTTTTGGATATTTATCAACAAGGTTTTTACAATCATCAACACTGATTTTTGACCATTCTTCAATGCAGTAGTTCTCTTAATCCCTCAAATTTCTAGGTTTCCGCTTTTTAACCTCAGTTTTCAATATGTGGCAGAGGTTTTCGATAGGGTTCAGGTCAGGACTCTGACTAGGCCATTCCAAAACATTAATGTGATTATCCTCAAACCATTTCTTGACTATTTTGGCAGTATGTTTTGGATCATTATCCTGTTGAAGGACCCAGTTTGGTCCTAAATGGAGCTTCTCCGCATCCTGTCTAATGTTTTTCTGGAGTATCTCCAAATATTGCTCCTTCTTCATGGTTCCATCTATCTTGACCAAACTACCTGGACCACTAGCCGAAAAGGAGCCCCAAAACATTAGGCTACCACCACCATGTTTCACCGTGGGTATGGTGTTCTTTGGGTTGTAAGCTTCTCCTTTCTTCCTCCAAACGTAAGAAGCATCCATATGGCCAAACAATTCAATTTTTGTTTCGTCAATCCACAAAATACTTGAGAAAACGGACTCTGGAGAATTCATATGGGTCCTAGCAAACTTTAGACGTGCTGCAAGGCGTTTTCCGGTGTGCAATGGAGTCCTTCTTGGTCTTCTTCCTTTCAGACCATTTTCATGCAGAGTCCTTTGCAATGTTTGCCTTGATATTTTTATGCCAGAAGACTCCAGATTTTCTAAAATGTCCTTAGTAGTGGTGGTTGGATTTGCATTAACACTTCTTACAATATTCCTGGTGGCTCTAGCAGACAGTTTCCTTTTCCTTCCTCTACCAATCAAGTTGTTTGTTGTGTGGTGGCTCTGGAATTTTTTGATGATGCTCTGTACTGTTGCTGTAGGGACCTCAAATTTCTTGGAAATTGACTTGTAACCTAAACCATCCTTATGTGAATTCACAATTTTAGTCCTAAGATCATTACTAAGCTCTTTTTTCTTCCCCATTCTAATAATTTTTATTCTTTTTTTGGTTTTCAGTTGATATCATTTTAATTTCTGAAAAATGCAAAAAACGAAATGAAATTAATCAAAGGTTGTATAAAAGCATTCAAAATAAGAATCAAACAGGAAACAAACAGTCAGAAACTCGATTAATACTGAAAAAATAAGGGGGTATGATTATTTTTGAACATTGCAGATTTTATAAATAGCTGTATATTTCTTTTATTACAAGTATCCCGAGATTTTAAAATGACGAAAATGATCAGAAGAGGTTTATTAAGAATATGTATCAATATGGACGTAAACAATAAATTCTTACAAAGTTACACCTAATAAACTCAATTTTCAAGAGGGGGTATGAATAATATCGGGCACAAGTGTATATATACATATATAAATATATATATATACATATATATACATATACATATATATATAGGTGGAACGATAAAAGTCTCGCTCCAAAGAAAACAATACTACAGCTTTATTTTAAGACTTTTATTGAAAAAATTAATTCAGGTAATTTGATTATGTAGTAGCCTGGCTTTTGTGTTGTGGGAAGTTATGTTAGTACTGTTCTCAACGTATGACCAAACGAGGGATGAGATGGACCAATGAGAGAAGGGTACAAAGTCGTAGCACTCCTTTTGAAACCAAGTCTGAGTTTCTTTGGGCTTATGGACCGGCGCCTGGTCCTGCTGGCACACCCAGGGTATGCCAGCGGCCACCTAATTGCACCAGGGGATTATCACGCTCTTCGGCACATCCAGGCACACTTTGGCGTTAACTTTCAAGCCGACTTCGAAAATGTGAGATGGCATGATGTTGGCCTCACTTAAAACCACACCAAATGCCATAACCGTGGCTGGAAACTTTGTTTTCGTCATCCTGGGCTCGTCCTTGTTATCCAAACTTTATTTTGAGGGTGCTGGTAATGGTCCTGTTGACATAACTTGGATCGGTAGAGAGCATGAGTTGTACAGCAGCGCATCTCTGATCTCGCTCATTGAACATTGTGTCACTTTAAGACATAATGAAAGGCTCTTATCGCTCTTGGGATTTGCACAAAACTGGCCAACTAGTAGATGGTCTGCAACAAAAAAAAAAAAAGTAAAAACGGTTTTCATCAAACGAAAATGGAATCATGTCGTTTTTTCTAAGGCGACAATTTTATCGTTTCACTTTGTATATATCTATATATCTATAAAAGTGAAACTGTCTCTGTGTGTGTGTCTGTGTGTGTACATTTCCCTACCAAACTACTCTGTCAATTTTAAGTCTACAGACTCGAGATTTGAGATAAGTGCTATTGAGATTTGGGAAAATCTTTTTGATTGGTTTTTGGCCAGAAATTTGGTTGTCAAGGGTTAAAGTCCAATGATTTGACCGTTAAAAATTCTATCCAACTCCCCGGCCAATGTTGGGTCTAAACACTTTAAATTTTAGATGTAGGTTACTTGGATATCGATCAAACTTTTTAATTTGATTTGAGCCTAAAACAATAAATGTTAAGGTGTCAAAATTGGGGTCAAAGTTTTAAAAAATTTGACCTCTTCGGTCTCTACCAAATTACTCAGTCAATTTTTGGTCTAAACATTTGAAATTTTACATAAAGTGTATTCAGACATAAGACAAGCTTTTTAATCGATTTTTGGCTAAATCGATTTGTCTGCTAAGGAGTCAAAGTTCAAAAGATTTGACCTTTGCGGTCTCTAGCAAACTATTCAGCAATTTTGGGTCTAAACATTTGAAATGTTACATAAAGAGTACTCATACATGCCGCAAGCTTTTTAATCAGTTTTTGGGCCGAAATTTTGGCTGCCAAGAGGTCAAAGTTGAAAGAGTTGACCTTTGCAGACTCTACCAAACTCCTCCTAAACACGTGAAATTTTAGATGTAGGTTACCTGGACATACGTCAAACTTTTTAATATATGCACATTAAGTTATGAACAGTACATAGAGCCCGAGCAAAGCCGGGCTGAACAGCTAGTATATATATATATATATATATATATATATATATATATATATATATATATATATATATAGTCATCCACATACAGTACTGTTTCGCTGTTTCACAGCTCATCAGTACGGCAAGATAAGCAACTACCTCAAGCCAGATCGCCCAAACTACAGTCGTAGCTTCTAATCGTTGCACTATACGGCTGATGCTAAGCGGGCAGTGAATTGACAATGTTTTTGACATTGTCCAAAGTACCTACGCTCAATTTGTTTACACAAAGAGCGTCGCTTAGTATGCTAATGGTAATTTGTATATCACTTCTCAAATGCTCAACCTAAGATAGGGAGCATTATAGTCATCCACATACAGTACTGTTTCGCTGTTTCACAGCTCATCAATGCTGCTAGACTAGCAACTACCTCAAGCCAGGATCGAAACCTGATTGCCCAAATGACAGTCGGAACTTCTAAGACTTCTATACGGCTGGTAGGGTGGGGAATCAAAATTTACAATATTTTATGACGACTTTAACAACAACGTATGACTAATTACGTTTTTAGATAGTTACGACAATTTATTTGCCACACAAAGATGCATACTGGGAAATGTTTTTTATTTAATGTGGCTCCTTCTTTTTCAATAGCTGCTGTCACACGGCTCCTGAAACTTACTCATGTCTTCTTCAAATACCCGGGAAACAACTTATTCCATTCATGTATAATAGTATCTTTGAGAAAGTTGACATTAATGTGCCATGTTCTACTGATAACATGTTCAAAAATGCTCCAAATAGAATAATCCAGAGGTTTTAAGTCTGAGCTAGAAGGTGGTCATAAACATGACTCCCAAAAATTACTGAAATTTGATTTGCCTAAAATCTTGTTTTTTTCTAGCTGTGTGAGCCAGAGAACCATCCTGTGTCCATACATAATTTCCATTTGGATAGATTGTTTTGAGCCATGGCAGTAGCTGATATCTCCAAATTTTTATGGCACCTAGATACTTATTTTTTTTATTTTTGAAATTACGACTCTATAAAAATGTATACGAAATCTGAACAAATTAAAATATCATATTTAAGCGTATTTTACGTCCGGGCAAAGCTGAGCGCACCCGCTAGTATATATATATATATATATATATATATATATATATATATATATATATATATATATATATATATATATATATAATGTGCATGTGCATATCCATTATTGCATTTTTATTTATTTTGTTCACTGTTAAAGTATAACATAAATGTAAAACGGAAAAGGAGAAGTGTTAACAAC
This sequence comes from Euprymna scolopes, assembly GCF_053919585.1. NCBI lineage: Eukaryota > Metazoa > Mollusca > Cephalopoda > Sepiida > Sepiolidae > Euprymna > Euprymna scolopes. Next base: position 74,301,486 of record NC_136492.1, read on the forward strand.
TGTTCTGATTTTAAGTGGAGCACTTGTTGAAAATTTCCAAGTGTGTAATCTAAAAGGATCGGTATTATTCCAGGAACTTATACATAATCCTTTACCACCACCATTTCCACACATACCCCATCTCTCTCCTTCTCTCTCTCTCTCTCTCCTTCAAAAAGAAGAAGAAGAAGAAGAAGAAGAGAATGAAAGCATCAATCCGGATGCTCAATTTTGTATCTTTCTTTGTTTTCATGAATGAAGGGATTGCAGTTAATCAACACTTTAGAAACAATAAGGCACTCTTCGGTGTCATAAGGATATATATATATATATATATATATATATATATATATATATATATATATATATATATATATATCAATGTGATGTCATTGGTAATTCGATTAAATGTTGAACATTAAAAGAGTATTTGAAAAAAAAAACAATATATTTCTTTGTTGTTTGTTGCAATACAAGCGTTTTCTTTCAACAAATAAACAAAAGCATTTTCTTTATGTAGGCACGCACGTGCAAGCGTTCACGCACACACACACACACACATACACACACACACACACACACACATATATATATATATTTATTTTTACATAAATATTTAGGTACCGCTACACATTTGTCAGTATGTTTCAGCTAACTAGTTAAAACTAACTAGAGACATCATCTAGCGATGTTGCCTTTACAGAGGTCCAGTCTTTAATAGTATATACATATATATATATATATATATATATATATATATATATATATATATATATATATATATATATACGTAAATTGAATAAAATCACAACCTACATGAATAGAAATTCACTTTTTTTTTGGTGTTAAGCTCTTACAGCTGTTTCGTGAAAGGATGGACAATTACCTCTCGTCCATAGAACTGCAAATCTTCCATCCAGTCACTCCTCAGAGACGCTTACAACTATTCCCAACAAGTTCTTCAATCCGTTGTGAACACGTTTATTTTTTCCCTCCATAATAAATGGAGCTTATATTTATACTTATTTTTTAGTTTCGTACAACCCTTAGAGTCAAGAACATCTTCCTATAACTTAGTTTTTAGTCTATTTTGGGGGCACTATTTTAAATGAGTTTCGCTTTTTAAGGATATTCTAATTTAATTTTAGCTTTTATTTAGATTTCACGGGTTCAAGTAACGAATGAGAAATCAATCAAACCCTGAATTCAGGATCAAGAATAGAATATGTACAATTAAACATGGATTTGTGGTTTTAAAAAAATGGGTGATTCTGTGGAAGTTAGTAAAACAATAAAAACTTCATTATTTACGTCTAGTTAAAACTTGATAATATTTACATGTAAAAAATAAAATGTGATAAATGAGTAATTTGGAGAAGTATGAAGCTAACGCTTATAATAATGAGTTAAGGAACTGACAAAAATAACATGGATTTGCGGTTTAAAAAAAAACGGGAGATTATATTACACTTAGTAAAACAATAAAAACTTTCTTTTTTACGTCTAAAAAACGACGGGTACTTTTGCTAGTATATATATATATATATATATATATATATATATATATATATATATATATATATATATATACTAGCAAAAGTACCCGTCGTTGATTGGGTTCAAAAACAGCCTACAGAAAATGTATGATAGGTTATGAAAAGAAAGTGTTGTAAAGAGATAGCTTCGAATTTGGGGGTATCAAAACCAAAGCAAAATATGATGAAAGTAAAAAAAAAAAAAAAATAGATAAACCCCATAATTTATTATACCATACCTGTTCACACTGAAACACTTATCACAATATTCTGTGGATCTATATTAAAGAACCTTGTTAAACTTTGTGACATATTTCCATTCTATGGAGGTCAGGTGCGAACGAACACCCCATAATTTTATTATACCATATTTCTTCAAACTGAAACATAATTATCAAAGTATACTTACGCAGATAGATATGAAAAATCTTTAGTAAAGTTTGTGCCTATTTCCATTCTATGGAGGCCAGGCGCGAACGCAGACCCCACGATTTTATTATACCATCCCTATTTAAGTTAAAACATACTTATCAAAGTGCTATTATGTACATCTATATCAAAAACACTTGTAAACGTTTTTTTTTAATTTTTAAATTTTTTATTTCCATACTTTGTGGACCAGGCGCGAACGCAGATCCCACAATTTTAATGAATCACCGTTCTGCCAGATCAAATATTCCCATTCCTGTGTCTCGATACATCTTCTATCATTATATGTAGTTAGTTTTTTTAAAATAATCAACCATATAAGAGCCTATTCGTGACCAGACACACACACACACACACACACACACACACACACACACACACGGACATTCAGCTTTATATTATAAAAAATAATTATATATATATATATATAATATATATTATGTCTATGGTAAATAAATATGAATTAGCACAGTCTACGTTTGATGCATGGAAAAAATGATATACTTGAATGCGTAAATAAAAAGGTTAACCATATAAAAATAATTTAGACACCCTAGAAAAACCAATCCTCTTTTTAAAGATTCAGAAATACTGGAGGAACTTAAAATACTTCAAGACAAGTTTGTAATAGCTCCTATTGATAAAGCGGTAAATAATATAGATTTTATATGCAAAAAATATTATGTACAACGTTTATTGATAGAAGTAGGAATTATAGGTAACGTTTCAGATACCTATAAAGTAAGTAATATTAATTTAGAGAGATTATTCTTAATAATAGTATTATTAGTGAAAAAGTAGGATTAAAGTTAGAAGAAAAACACAAAAGGCTTCCACGTATGTATTGGATACCTAAAATGCATAAAAATCCAGTTAGTGCTAGATTTATTGTAGGTTCAAAGACGTGCATCACTAAACCTTTAAGTAAAGCTATATCTAAAATATTTAAATTAATTATAAATCAAATAAATAATTTTCACCTGAAAAGAAAATTCTATAGTAATATAAATCTATTTTGGGTAGTAAATAATTCCCAACCAGTGAAAGAAATTAGATAAAATAAATTCCAGAATAAAAGCAAAATCTATAGCTACTTATGATTTTAGTACACTATATACTAAAATTCCGCACGAAAAACCTATAAAAGAATTAAATGATACTGTATATTTAGCTTTTGAAAGTGGAAAAGGTAAATATATAGACTTTTCAAACTCTAAAGCTTTCTGGTGTAAAAATAAAAATAGCAAAACGAGTGTTTCTAAAGGTATTTTTTTAAAAAGTAATCTTATTAAGGAATGCTATTTTCAAATAGGAAATAAAATATTACTCCAAACGATAGGTATCCCAATGGGATTGGATCCTGCACCATTTTGGGCAAATGTGTATTTACATAGACTCGAGTATATATATGTCATCACTAATAAAAACTGATATATCTAAAATATATAACTTTCATGGGTGTAGGAGATTTATAGATGACCTTATATGTATAAACGATAATGATGAATTCGAAAAAAATAAGCATCTTATATATCCAAATGAATACAAATTGAATTGTGAACATAGAGGACCACATTTCTGGATTTAGATATAAAAATTGAGGATGAATTTTTTTATTTGATAAAAGAAACGCTTTCCCTTTCAAATAGTTCGTATGCCGCATAAAGATAGTACTTGCCCTGTTTTTATGTTTTATAGAACCATTATGTTAGAGTT